>NW_015408077.1:0-2256 GCF_001527695.2 Protobothrops mucrosquamatus
GGGAATTGAAGCCAGCTAAACATGTCCAGTCCATTCACTTGAATGGATTGGGTGGATTCCTCTTTTCTCTGTTCCCCTTTATACACATCAGGCATGCAGACTTGATCTCCCTAACCTTTCTCCCAGTCTAAAGGAGACCATCTTGTGTGTTGCTGTCACTTGCAAGTGGTGTTTAAATTTGTCTAGTCCTCTTCCTGCTCTTTGTCTGGACAATTTTGCCCTTGGAACAAGTTTTTTGCAAAAACATTGCTCTGCTTATGATGCTTTATGGAAACTTGTTTCACCAACCTATCATCTAGGGCAGGGATGGCTGGCTCAGGAATTCTGGGAGTTGAAGTCCACGAGTCATAAAAGAGCCAAGGTTGCCTACCCCTGATCTAGGTCCTAGGAGATGTTAATGTATAGGGTCACTTGTAAACCTTAAAGCTCTTAGAAATTTGTGAGAGCTATTGATTTGAAGAAGTGTAGACTGGGGGATTCTGGGAGTTGAAGTCCACACATCTTTCAAGTGCCAAGGTTGAGAAACACTGGTCTAGAGAGAATCATACTTAACTGAATTCCATGGATCTTAGCAACATGGTTTAGGTTAGAGATGAAGGTTCAGTCCTACTCATTTTATTTCATGTTGAGGCTGGCAAATCATGGCTTCCTAACTCTATTTAGGAAGATATAAATTTACTGTTGAAATTAACAGTAGGCATCTTGACATCCTCCAGATGTTTGGGTAGGTCTCTCTTACGGTCCTTTTCTGTTGGCCATGATAGTTGGGACTGGGAGAAGCTGAAGGCCACAACATCTGAAAAACAACAGATACTGTATGGCTTGGGAAGAAGTCTAACTCAGAGGAAACATTGTGTGTGGGTTAGTTGAACAAGCTGCAATGACTTGGTTGGAGAGTCGCTAAGCTGCATTTTGTGATTTAGAACAATGGCTTAAATCCTCCAGTGCACAAAGCCAAGGATTCCATTCCAGGTTTCATGTCATTCTAGGTCTTGTGAGCCAGGTTGAAAGCTGCTCTCAAAAGGGGGGGAGGGGCCTGTTTTGAGTGGACCTTTAAGGGGTACATTAGATGCTTGAGACCCTTAAGAGTCTTAAGAGATTCATTTTGCAATGAAGAAAAAAAAAGGCCTAACGTCTAAGGGCACCAAAAAGATGTTCATAGACCATCGTCTTGTTTGTTTATTCCTACGTTAAGCCAGAAAGAAGCAAACCACTTGATGGCTTAGGGCCATCAGTGAATGCTGAGTGTGTGCATGAGAGAGAGGGAGAGAAGAAAGAGAGAGGCTGGGTTCACATACTTTACAGGATTAAGCCAACTGTGTGGTTCAGCTGTTTGTCGGTTCTCCCCCCCCCCTCCTTGAATAGCATGCCGGATCAATTAAGCCATCAGAATAAGCCACCATATGGTTCATTTCTTTGGCCTTGGCTCTGGGAAGCAGTTATATTGTGCTAACGTGGGTTGGGCATTGTGAGAAAATTGGCATTGGGTCGAAACCCGAGTGAGTGAGTGTGTTGTGTTGCTGGTTTTTCTTAAATCTTGCGCTGCCTTTGCACATTCTCATTGAAACGCTCCATAACTATTGTTAAGTTTGGGTTTTCAGCTGGGGTTAACCAGTTCAGGATGCAGCCAGTGGGATCCAAACAGAACTATGAGGTCTCTTGCCCAATGGGTTGGGATTTTGCAGAGATCATGCTGATCAGTCCACCTTAAACCAACTTAACGCATGTCCGAATGGTGTGACAGATCAACCATGGCTTTTGTTATCTTTTCTCCAAGCACCCCAGTATATTAACTCTTTCATTTGGCTTCTAACCCCAACAGGATTATCTTTTCCACTCCCTTTGGTGTGATCTCCTACTTCCTGATATGGTTTGTGCCCGACTTCTCTCAAGGGCAAGTGATGTGGTACCTTTTCTTCTACTGCGTGTTTCAAACTCTTGTGACGGTGAGTCTATCCTTTCCAAATACTTGGATTTATGTCCCTTCGTCCTCCATGTTCCCTTCTTTCCCTTCCCTTGCCTACCCTGCCCTTGCTTGCCTTGGTCTTCTGCTCCATACGCCTTGCGCACAGTCACTCAGGCTCTCGTCACCTCCCGCCTGGACTACTGCAATGCTCTCTACATGGGGCTCCCCTTGAGGAGCATCCGGAGGCTCCAGCTAGTCCAGAATGCGGCCGCGCGGGCGGTGTTGGGAGGGACTCGTCGCTCCCATATAACACCACTTTTGCGTGAGCTGCACTGGCTGCCGGTGGCCTT
>NW_015408078.1:0-2256 GCF_001527695.2 Protobothrops mucrosquamatus
GAGGAGGGGCGCGGGGCGGCGGCGGCGGCGGACCCTGGGGCTCTCCCCGCGGCCCTCCAGCGGCGCCCGATCCGGCGCTGGGCGCTCCCGCTGGGGCTGGCGGCGGGCTGCGCTCTGGCGCTCTGCCTCCTCTGGAGCGGGCAGCCAGCGGAGCCGGGCAGCCAGGTAGGCGAAGCCGGGCGGCGAGGGGGTCCCGGCCCAGCTGAAGGCCCCTGGCGCTGGGGGCAACTCCGGGCCCCTCCCCGTCCCCTGGCATCCAGCGGTGCCTCGGGACCGCATCACCCAGAAGGCACAGCCTGCAGGCCGGGGTCTGCGGTGCCAGGTTGAGGAAGGGCGGAGAAAACGGAATGGCAAGCCGGGATCTGATCTCAGCTAGTAGGGTCCAGGATGCCAGGTTGGGCAGCCCCCAGGAGAGGGACCCGGGGAGGGGGGGGAGAATGGCCTTGAGGAGGGCAACCGAGCTGTGGTCGGTCGGTGGGCTTCGCTTGCCCACTTTGCCAAGGACAAGCCCCCCCTCCCCTCCCCTGGGAAGATTCAGAGTCCCGTTTCTCAGCTGCCCAGGAAGCTAGAAGACCGATCCTAGTTAGAAGAGCTGGGGGAGCCCATCGGGGCCAGAGTAAGGCCAACCGATGCCTTAAAGCCCAACCCGACGACGGTGCCCACCCCCCCCCCCAGGCTCTGCCATGGCTTGTCCAACAAGACCTTCAGGTGCAAACTTTTAAACTTTTAGCCCAGCGTTTCTCAACCTTGACCATTTTAAGGCATGTGGACTTCAACTCCCAGAATTCCACAGCCAGCGTTGCTGGCTGTGGAATTCTGGGAGTTGAAGTCCACATGCCTTAAAATGGTCAAGGTTGAGAAACGCTGTAAATAAATTTAGCCCTTCGCCGTACCAAAGAAAATGCATGTGGGGCATTTCCAACAATGCAGGTGAAAGTCAAACTGGGCAGATCAAAGACCCTTGCAGGGGGGGGGGATAAAAGTCACTACCCCAGTGGGGTAGTGAAAGTGGGAAGGGCTGGATATCTTGGAAAGTTCACTAGCATGCTGGCTGGGGAATTCTGGGAGTTGAAGTCCACCCGTCTGAACGGTGCCAAGGGTGCAAAAGACTGCTTTGGAGGAATTAAACAACAACCCCAAACAGCTGCTTTGAAAGCCCCCCTCCCCTCAAGCCTTAAATAAAGACAGGGTGGTCTTCTTCTGACAGCTGATCCATAAACACCGGAGTTTGTCCAGCAGCCAGTTGAAACACCTGACCTCCCAGCTCGATTTACAACGCCTTTGGAAGACTTACCTGCAGCCCATGCTGGTGGAAAGGTATCCAGGCAGCCCTGGTAACGTCAGAACCCGGCAGGTGAGTTTGTGTCCCCCCCCCGGGCTGTGAAACTTCGCAGCTGGATTCCATCCTTGAAATGTTGTTGCGTACACACATTACGCAGGCAACTAAAATACATCTTTTGCTGGCTCCTGAAAGACACATAGCAACGTCCTCCTCAATAATTTTCAGTATTTTACAGTATTTACAACTGGACTTTGTCTTACAACTGTTCGTTTAGTGACCGCTCAAAGTTACAACAGTATTGAAAAAAGGCGACTTATGACCGTCTTTCACACTTACGACAGCAGGGTCACGGGATCAAAATTCAGAGGCTTGGCAACTGACTCGTACTTACGACAGTTGCAGCGTCCCCGGGGTGTGTGTGTCACGTGATCCCTTAGCAACTGTCTTGCTTACCAGCATAAGTGTTGGGCTCAACTTTGGTCGTAATTCGAGGATGACTTGTACTGTCGTACCCAGAGAGGACTAGAAACCTGCGCAAGCGATTTAGCTGGTCCTCATACTTTGTTTTTCTGATTTCTCTCGAGTTCATCGTGGAACGGCTGAAAGCGCTGGAGGCTTCTTGGCAGGTGGAACTGGATCCTTTCGAGGGCCGGACCCCACACGGCACGGTCAGCTTTGCCAACGTGGTGGCCACGCTTGACCCCTCGGCCACCTGGCGCCTGGTCTTCGCCTGCCACTACGACTCCAAATATTTCCCCCGAGACAAGCACGGACGGGCCTTCGTGGGGGCCACCGATTCGGCCGTGCCCTGCGCCATCCTGCTGGAGCTGGTGACCGCGCTGGACGGCCGGCTTCTGAAGGCCAAAGAGCAGGTGAGACGGTCAAGGGGCAAGCTGGGAACACCGGGGTCAGTTCGCTTCTTCCACAGGGAGGGGAGGAGGGAGTGAAGACTAATGGTTAGAGCTGGCAGAGTG
>NW_015408079.1:0-2256 GCF_001527695.2 Protobothrops mucrosquamatus
ACTAAAACAATTTTGTGGGATACATTGGAAAAAAGGATAAATACAAAAAATGGAAAGAGGGACACATAACTATCAGCAGATAGCCAGAATCTGCAAAGATGAAGTCAGGAAAGCAAAGGCTCAGAATGAACAAAGACTTGCAACAGAAGTCAAAGATAATTAAAAAAAAGTTTCTTTCAATATATAAATAACAAAAAAAAAATAATCAAGGAAACAGTCAGTCCACTAAAGAGAGAAGATTGCAAGAATGTAACAGGCAGTAGGGATAACTCATTCTTTGCATCGGTCTTCACGCAAAAAGGAACTATAGCCTGACCTGCCAAAAACATAACTGTAAAAGACAGACTAGAAATAAAAATAAAAATTAAAACAAGCAAGAAAATGGCAAGAGAACACCTGTCTGATGAATATATTGATGAATATAAATCATCAGGACCTTATGGATTATATCACAGAGTTCTGAAGGAGCTGGAAGATGTCATTTCAGAATTATTGTACCGTATCTTTCAAAAATCCTGGAGCACCGGGAAACTACCAGAAGATTGGAAAAGAGCTGATGTGGTTCCCATCTTCAAAAGAGGGGAAAAAACAGACCCAGGAAACTATAGACCAATCAGCCTAACATCAATACCTGGGAAATACTGGGAAAAAAATAATCAAAGAACAGATCTGTGAACATCTAGAAAAACATAAAGTTATAACTAGTAGCCAGCATGAGTTTGTTAAAAACAGATCATGCCAAATCAAACATATTTCATTCTTTGACAGAGTTACTAAATTAGTAGACCAGTGAAATGCTGTGGACATAGTATACTTAGACTTTAGCAAGGCATTTGACAAGTAGACCACAATCTACTTCTTGGTAAACTAGAAAATTTTGGGATAGACAGCATCACCACTGAAAGGATTTGTAATTGGCTGACAAACCGTACTCAGTGAGTAGTCCTTAATGGTATTACATCTACATGGAAGAAAGTAAGCAGTGGGATACCAAAAGGTTCTGTTTTAAGCCCAGTACTTTTCAATATCTTCATAAATGACTTAGATAAGGAAATAGAAGGGGAACTCATTAAATTTGCAGATGACACAAAGCTGGCAGGAATAGCCAACACCCCAAAAGACAAGCTCAGAATCCATAAAGATCTTGAAAGACTTGAACAATGGGCTCTATCCAACGACATGAAATTAAATGTGGAGAAAAGCAAGGTTTTACATCTAGGTAGGAAAAACCAAAGGTACAAGTACAGATTAGGCAAAACTAGCTCAAAAACAATAACTGGGAGAGGGACCTTGGAGTCCATAGGACCATCAGTTAAACATGAGCCAGTAGTTTGTGGCAGCAGCCAAAAAAGCTAATACAATCCTTGGTTGTATAAATGAGGCATAGACTTAAAATCACATTAAGTATTATTACCACTTTATAAATCCTGAGTAGGACCACACCTGAAATATTGCATCCAGTTTTGGTCACACTACAAAAAAGATGATGAGACTTTGAAAAAGTGGAAAGAAGAGCAACTAAGATGATTAAGGGCCTAGAAAAACATGACATGATAGCAGTATTCCAGTATTTGAGGGGCTGCCACAAAGGGGTCAACATATTTTCCAAGGCACCAGAAGGCCAGACAAGAAACAACGGATGGAAACTAATCAAGGAGAGAAGCAACCTGGAATTAAGGAGACACTTCCTAACAGTGAGGACAATTAACAAGTGGAACAGCTTGCCTTCAGCAGTTGTAGGTGCTTCATCACTGGAGGTTTTTAAGAAAAGACTGGATAGCCACCTATCTGAAATGGTAAAGGGCAGACATGTCAAACCCGCGACGTCACGTGACATTGCGCGACGTATCGGAGCTTTTTAGCCATTGCCGGCAATGGGGTGGGTGCGGCTCCGGTATGATGAAACTGGCCCATGGGCCAGCAGTTTGACACCCCTGGTATAGGGTCTCCTGCTTGAGCAGCGGGTAGGACTAGAAGACCTCCAAGACCCCTCCCGCTCTATTCTGATTGAAATATATTTTTAAAAGTTGATGAAAAAGAGGGCAATACATTTTATAGTGAAATCTATAACTCATTCCTGCTTACAGCATGATTCTTCTTTTTTCAAGTTTGTGCATATATATGTGATAATAATCCCTGTTTTATGAGGTTTCTAAGAGTCAACAATGATCTGATAGAAAAGGAACAATCAATCATACATTGTAAAATATTCTTAATGCAAGAAAGGGCCAACAGGAATGTCTGTGGCTAGCTTCA
>NW_015408080.1:0-2256 GCF_001527695.2 Protobothrops mucrosquamatus
CCAGCAAGCGGGACTGGCCTAGGGGATTTTATAGGGGTTTTAATTACTTTTAAATTTGACATTTTCAAATATTTCATTTTAATCAAATTTTAACTAGGTGTAATTTGTTAGCTTTTTATCATTTGTCAGCCGCCCTGAGTCCGAAAGGAGAAGGGCGGGATATAAATACAATTAATAAATAAATAAATAAATAAATAAACAGCTTTCTTCCCTGTAAAAGAGGCTCTAGATCTTCTGCCTGCTTTCAGTGTGCTGCATTATTTCTCGGGAATTTCTCCTGAAGTTGCATTGGGCTTCCTTGATTGTTCGAAGAAGCAGAAAATGGCACTCCAGGTGTTTGCTTGCAGATATATATTTCTATCAATTTGCAATCAACTTAGATGCCCACATCCTACGTAGTCTGGAAAACTCCAGAAAAGGAGCTTCCTATTCTGTCCTCCTGTGACCATGAATACAAGCCAGAGGAGCTGCAAACTCTTGGACAAAAAAGCAAACCACGAAGATCGGGAACGCTTTTCTTCATGGCAGTCTCCTTCAGGTAGTCCATCTATACAACTAGGTAGCTTAAGCAGGGATGTCCCCAGAATCCAACCATTTGTTCAGAATGACTCAGCCGGCATGGCACAAGGTACACACCCATGCAAGGTTGCAACCCATCTCAAAAAAGCAGAGCTCGTCTCCCTGGGATGGGATACTCTGCCCCATTTGTGAAGAGGACAACTTTGAACAAAGCCAGGGTCAGTGTTTGTCCCATTACTAGATCACATACCTTTATAACAGAGGTTAGCCCGGCATCCTCCTCCATAGCTTGGTGGGCATTCAGAACACGATCTGCCATTTTTATATGGGGCTTCTCCAATCCAGTTGCCTCTGAAAAGTCCACCCAGAATGTTCCTTGTTAACTTCTTTCATCCTGTGTTAGGCTCACAACATACAAAATCAACTCTGGGGACCGTTTCAGGCCTGGTGCCTGACTTGTTATGTTCTCAAGACCTCTAACCCATGAGAAAATTAATGTTATCACTGTGGCTATGCTTTGGGAACATTCTGCCTCAAATGTATAGGTCGGGGGCATTCTAATGAGAACTTTGACAGATGAAAGCACCAAAGTTATGCCTCAGAACCAACCAGGCATCAGCCCTCACATGGGTTCCACAAAACCATTATTCAAGGCTGCCCTGATTTCTTTCTCCCAAATCCCTTCAGGTGGGTAGGAAACCCATCTGAACGCTCAAAGGCCTTTTTCTGCCCACAATGTCTTCCAGCTGAGACCGATTCCCAGGTGTCTTTCAAGAGATGAATAAACATTAGCTCTTCTGTATGACTGAGAAACTTTGGCAGCATCTGGGAACATTAGCTTCATGTAGTACTTGCCACGTGCTAAATTCTCATCTTTAATGAGCAGAAGTCATCTGACACTTCATTTGTTTTTTCGAGTTTGAAAGGAACTTTGTCCCAGACCCATCAGGGACCTGTCTGTTGCCCAAACATCCTGACCAGGAAAAGCAACCATTTTTATTACAAACATTCAAATCACAGGGGTTAAGCAAAGCTTAAAATCCACTGATGTGAGGGGTGTCTTGTCCTATTGGAGTTTCTCCAATTGGTCCTGACGTTCCAATACTTTGGACACATCCCATGAACTAAGTTTTAAGGTTGGGGACACCCAACATGTGAAGCTCGGCTAAAATGGGGATGAGCAGTTTGTGGTGCAATCTGTCGTGGGAACCTAATGTCTTAACACAGAGGCCCCCAACCTTTTGGGCAGCAGGGACCAGTTCCATGGAGAGAGGTGTTTCCGTAGACTGGACGGGAGTGGTTTTATGTGCTACTTGCATCCCACGGATGGGCCTTTGCTTGTTTGCACGGCCCATTTTCTGGCATGCCACAGTCCAGTGTTGGGAACCACTATCTTAACATGTCACATGATCAATCTTAAGCTACCACATCATGGTATCTTGGCTTGGGTTTGCATATTATGGAACACAACAGTTGTGTTGGGTCAATCAATAAGAGGTCCAGGTTGACTCATCTGGCCACATTATAGACACAAAATCATAGGGGCTGTTCTCCTGCCCTCCCGTAGTCTTACTTGGGAGAATAGTTGCAGACCAAATACACTGCATTTTCCCACACTTCGCCCCATACGTCCATCCTCTTGCAGACATTAATAGCACAGCCAATTTTGTTGGTTGTAGCCCAGACCATCTGGAAAAAAACACACAGAGGAAATCAGTGTGCTTGTGCTAAAGCATA
>NW_015408081.1:0-2256 GCF_001527695.2 Protobothrops mucrosquamatus
CCTTAATATCAATAAGAAGCAATTTTGAGCATCATCCACAGTCATGCCAAAATAATTATAATGAGGACAGACTTGACATTGTCTCCATGGTGGCTAGAAGAAGCTCGAAGGCACTAGTGGGGATTCTGCTTTAATTAATCAGGATATACATTTAAAGGTCTCTGTAGTAGAGGATTAATCTGCATATTGCTAAGCTGCAATCTTATGCTTATTTAAGAATAAGATGTACTGAATACTCTTTCTTGGGTTCATAAGTAATTCTAGGCTTACATTAGGTAGACTTGCTTTTAATGAGATGTACAAGCAGTGGTGGGATTCAGCCGGTTTGCACCACTTTGGCAGAACCAGTAGCTAATTTTTTGCTGCCCAGGCCAAGAATGGACTTCCGGAAGCGGCATCCACACAGAGAACCGGTTTTTCACATATTTGAATCTCACCACTGTGTACAAGCCTTATTGTGGTTCATTAAACCATAGTTTATGTCTTAGTGCTTTTTGTGCACAAAATATCCAGTTTAAATAAGGGCTCGAAACAACTAGAGATGCAGCAAAGCATATTTTATTAGCATGCACAACTATAGGGGATCCCCAGGCTTCCCCCGAAAGCACTGCAGAAGAGCCCTGAACAAAGCAAGGCCACAGATTATATATGTTTGATTTGTTACACTACATAAGATAAAGGAAAAAGGCACCAGGCTAGAAACCACAAGAAGGTGAGTTCTAGTCCTGCCTTAGGCATGAAAGATGGTTGGGTGATTTTGGGCCAGTCTCTCTCTCTCTCTCTCTCTCTCTCTCTCTCTCTCTCTCTCTCTCAGCCCAGGCCATCTCACAGGGTTGTTATTGTGGGGAAAATAGGAGGAGGAAGGTGTGTTGGATACGTTTGTTCTGTCCCAGCCTACGTGAGTCCTTGTTAACTCACAAGGACCAACCCCTCCTTTAACAAGTAGGCTGGAAATGCAGGAAAAACAAACCCCTTTTATTAATTAGGTACAGAGCTGCAAAATGTCCCAAAAGCAAAAGCAAACAAAACACGATGCAAATGGAGAATTGTTCCAAGGCAAACAGAACACGATTCAAACGGAGAATTGTTCACAGGCAAGGCAAACAGAATCTGATTCCATGAAACTTGAGTCCTTTGCAAACGGTTGCCTTCAGCAACCAGCACCGCCCACACCTTCTCTTTTTATTATGCAGCCCCAAGGCGTGGCTTCTCAATGCCTTCTCCTCCTCCTCCCTTGGAGTCGCACCATTGCCTCCCTCTGTCCTGCTCTTGTTGCCTGTCTGCGTTTGCGAGTGTCTATGATGTCTTCCAGCTGTGAGTCCTCAGAGTCTGACTCAGCTTCCCCACACAGCTGAGTCTCAGCCTGAGCACAATTGGAGGGGCTAGGCTCTTCCTCAGATTGTAAGTCCTGGAGCTCATCAGAGCCTTCCTCCGACTCTGATGGTTCTCCAGGCCCTTCCTCCTCCTCCTCTGATTCCCCGGACTCAGCTGCCAGGTCCAGTGGCTGGTATGGACTCACAACACGTTTGCCACTTTGAGTTATTTACAGGAAGTCATTGACTTAAAGGTGCAACTGGGACCAGAACTTCCATTGCTAAGTGAGAAAGTTATTGAGTGGGTTGGTACCCAATTCTATGACTTTTTTTGCTGAAATCACTAAGCAAATCACCATGGTCATTAAATGAATTGCATTGTTGTTAAAGCAAATCAAGATTCCCCCATTGACTTTGCTTGTCGGAAGCTGGCTGAGAGGGTTGCAGATGGTAATTGCAAACCTTCATCAGTACATACCGGTTGCCCACTATCCAAATTTTGATCCCAGAGGATCAAAGGACATTGCGACAATCATAAGTGCAAGGACACACATAGTGGTTTGTTTTCAGCACTGTTGTAACTTTGAACAATCACTGAACAATTGGTCATAAGTCGAGGACAATTGTATAAAAATAATAAAAGTGGAATTAAAAATTGTTGGAATATTCATGAGCAGGAAGAGTCATGTGGTAACTCAGTCAGCCAATGTGAAGAAAGTGCTACTGAGTCTGTGTAAAAAAGGTTATTGAGTTAGAAGCTGGGTTTCAGTTTCAGGTCTCTGGTCTGTCTCTGCTGTAAGAAGTCTTCATTTATGCTATGTTGCTATGAAGAAGAATATATGGTATTGTAAATATTTTTATATGAATATAAAGAGTTTATTTGAATCAGCTAAATGCAGTCAACTGTGAGAGCTTCTGATTTATTTTTACCAACAGAGAAATT
>NW_015408082.1:0-2256 GCF_001527695.2 Protobothrops mucrosquamatus
CCCTCCCCAGGAACATGGGGCCAGGGCCAGCGTCAGCCTTGGGCCAGGTGGAAACAGCATGTTCACATTTACAATAATATTAATCCTAGATTTGAGTCGGTGGAGGTACAAAAGCCGGCCGAGTGTTTCCATGTGTGCGCTTGCTTGTTCTGGCACGGGCCTTCCCCTCTGCGGTCTCGCCCGGCCGTTCGGCCCCTTCCTAAAACAGACCCACAAAGGCCTTTATGTAAAATCTCCTCTGATGGGAAGCCTGTTAAAAAAAATAAATCAGAATTCCTCCCCCGTTTGGGCTCGTTCCTGGCCGTTCAGGGTTAGAAGGCAGAAGTTGGGGGTCGCTGGGCGGGGAACGTGGGGGTCTCGTGATACTCGCCCCCTTTTCCTCCCGATCGGGATTTCGTCTCTTGGCCGGCTGGTGAAATTACAATTGGAGGGAAGAGCTGTAGACAGTCCTTGACTTACAACAGTTCACTTAGTGACTGTTCAGAGTTACAAGGGCACTTGAAAAAAGCGACTTGGGACCAGTTTTCATACTTACGACCCTGGTCATGTGATCCGAATCCAGCTGCTTGGCCACTGGCTCATACTTACGACCGTTGCTGGCTGGGTCCCGGGGCCACGTGATCCCCTCGGGCGACCTTTTGACCCGCAAAATCAACCGGGAAGCCCGACGCACTTTAAGCACCTGGCGACCGGCTTATCAACTTAACAACGGTGGGCAGAAAGGTTGTAAAAACGGGGCAAAACTGACCGAACAAATGTCTTGCTTAACGACATAAATTTGGGGGCTCAGTGGTGGTTTTAAGTCGAGGGGGCCGTCGTAGAGGTCAGGTCGTAGGTAAGTCGTGGTAGGGTTGACTGACTGCCCGTATTCGCTTTCGGGTGTTCTGTGTGTTTTGTTCTGAATTCGAACTCGGTTGCTTTGGACAGGCAAAAAGCTCCGAGGGGAGAAAGCCCATTTCACCTGGGAGGTCCAAGCTTTGATCAGCCCTGCTCAGGCTGGAGGAGGGTCTGGTGCACTCTGAGAAGCCCCTTCTGGGGGTCACAGAAAAACCAAGGATGAGGGATCAGACCATGTGCATCCCCCCCCCCAAGGGGGTTAAAGAACTGTCCCCATCTCCGCAGGCCTGGGGCTCGGTTGGCGCTGCCCCATTTAAGCCCGCTCTGAATATATCCCTTAAATAGGAGCCAGGCGTGTGCTGCAGCTGCCAAAAAGGCCAACACAGTGCTGGGCTGCATTAACAGAGGGATAGAATCAGGATCAGATGAAGTCTTAATACCGCTTTACAAGGCCTCGGTGAGGCCACACTTGGAATACTGCATTCAGTTTTGGTCACCGCGATGTAAAAAAGATGCTGAGACTCTAGAAAGAGTGCAGAGAAGAGCAACAAAGAGGATTAGGGGACTGGAGGCTAAAACACATAAGGAACGGTTGCTGGAATTGGGCAGGTCTAGTTTAATGAAGAGGGGGGACATGATAGCAGTGTTCCAGTATCTCAGGGGCTGCCCCAAAGAAGAGGGAGTCAAGCTATTCTCCAAAGAAACCTGAAGGCAGGACAAGAAACAATGGATGGAAACTGACCAAGGAGAGAAGCAACTTAGAACTAAGGAGAAACTTCCTGACAGGGAGAACAATTAACCAGTGGAACAACCTGCCTCCAGAAGCGGTGAATGCTCCAAGTTTTTCAGAAGACAGCCATTTCTCTAGCCTTGCCTGCCCTTCCCGCTTCCCACTTCCTGGAATTGCCTCGTCCTGTCCTGGGAGATCAATCTCTGTCTTTCGTTTTTGGCTGCAGGTATTTCGAAGGGGGTGTTTCCTCGGTTTACCTCTGGGATCTGGATCACGGATTTGCCGGGGTGATTCTAATTAAGAAAGCTGGCGACGGATCCAAGAAGATCAAAGGCTGCTGGGACTCCATCCACGTGGTAGAAGTCCAGGTAGAGCCCAGTCTCCCCCCCCCTCTCTCTTGTGGTGGCAGATGGGATGCCTGGTGGACTTAATTCCATGTCCCCCCCCAAAACAGCAGCCCCTTTATCTTAATATGGGGAAAGGACCCATATTAAATATTGCAAAAACATCCCCTTATGAAAGGGAGGAAGGGAGGAAGAGAGGGAGGGAGGAAAGAGACAGGAAGGAAGGAAGGAGACAGGAAGGAGACAGGAAGGGAAGGAGGGAGGGAGGAAGGAAGGAGAGACGAAGGGAGGAAGGAAGGAGACAGAGGGAAGGAGGAATGAATGAAGGAAGGGAGGAAGGAAGGA
>NW_015408083.1:0-2256 GCF_001527695.2 Protobothrops mucrosquamatus
GAAGAAGAAGAAGAAGAAGAAGAAGAAGAAGAAGAAGAAGAAGAAGAAGAAGAAGAAGAAGAAGAAGAAGAAGAAGAAGAAGAAGAAGAAGAAGAAGAAGAAGAAGAAGAAGAAGAAGAAGAAGAAGAAGAAGAAGAAGAAGAAGAAGAAGAAGAAGAAGAAGAAGAAGAAGAAGAAGAAGAAAGAAGAAGAAGAAAGAAGAAAGAAGAAGAAGAAGAAACTTCCTGACAGTTAGAACAATTAACCAGTGGAACAACCTGCCTCCAGAAGCGGTGAATGCTCCAACACTGGAAGTTTTTAAGAAGAGACTGGACAGCCATTTGTCTGAAATGGTATAGGGTTTCCTGCCTGAGCAGGGGGTTAGACTAGATGACTTCCAAGGTCCCTTCCAACTTTATTATTATTATTAACAACAACAATAACATACATCATTAAACCTCTATGCCAGGGGTAGGCAACCTCGGCTCTTTTATGACTCATGGACTTCAACTCTCAGAATTTCTGAGTCAGCATAGCTGACTCAGGAATTCTGGGAGTTGAAGTCCATGAGTCATAAAAGAGCCGAGGTTGCCTACCCCTGCGTCTATGCCATCTCTAGGACTTTGGGCAGTCAGACAATATTCATTAGACTCCTTTAGAGAAGCAAAATCATATCAAGAAGAGTTGCTCACAGAGAGATTGATATGACAGGAAGGGGAATGCAAGATCAGTCAAGATCCAGATTTTTTAAAAAAATAAATCTAATATTATTAAACTACATTACAATGTTTCTATTCAAAGCATCCTGCTCTGTGATGCAAAAAATGTGCCGGCCTTAAAATACTACTCGGTAAAATGTCAATTTGGGCCTCTAATTCCTGAAGACTGTATTTAATTATTAACGTATGGCACCATTTTATCTACTGCAGACTCTGAATAGCAGATATTGCTCAGTATTAATGTGGGAGGCAAACTGTTGTGACCAACAGTAAAAAACCTTTCCGGGACATATCAACTTCATGTATTTATTAGAACGTTTCAGTCAACATAAATGATTTTTCCACAAAGCTTTTGCTTTTGTTTTCCTTTTCCCTTTTTAATTAGACATTCTAACAAGAGCAGCGTTCTCCCTTCTAAACTGGGGAAGAGTTGTTGTTGTTGTTGTTAGTTGCGAAGTCGTGTCCGATCCATCGCGACCCCATGGACAACGTTCCTCCAGGCCTTCCTGTCCTCTACCATCTTCTGGAGTCCATTTAAGCTCACGCCTCCTGCTTCAGTGACTCCATCCAGCCACCTCATTCTGTGTCGTCCCCTTCTTCTATTGCCCTCAATCTTTCCCAGCATTAGGCCCTTCTCCAGTGAGTCCTTCCTTCTCATTAGGTGGCCAAAGTACTTGAGTTCCAACTTCAGGATCTGGCCTTCTAAAGAGCAGTCTGGTTGCTTTCTTTAAAAAGCAACACCTTTAAGCCACGCACCTTAATTCTTCACAACATTATTACCATTAATCCAATGTAATCATCAATCTTACCTGGGCAATATTGATATTGCAATGAGTGAAAAAGCAACTTCTCTCTTTTGTGGCTCTCCTTATCTCAGTCAAAGAGATAAGCATGGGGACATGCAAATAAGTCACAATTGGGAGGAGCAGGTCTGCTGTTTGTGCTGTTGGAAGCACACACGCCAGCTCAGTGGTTGGCGCCACACACCTTGTCTTAATAATAATAATAATAATAATAATAATAATAATAATAATAATAATAATAATAATAATAAAGTTGGAAGGGACCTTGGAGGTCATCTAGTCCAACCCCTTGCTCAGGCAGGAAACCCTATACCATTTCGGACAAATCGCTGTCCAGTCTCTTCTTAAAAACTTCCCAGCGTTGGAGCATTCACCGCTTCTGGAGGCAGGTTGTTCCACTAGTTAATTGTTCTGACTGTCAGGAAGTTTCTCCTTAGTTCTAGGTTGCTTCTCTCCTTGATTAGTTTCCACCCATTGCTTCTTGTCCTGCCTTCAGGTGCCTTGGAAAATAGCTTGACTCCCTCTTCTTTGGGGCAGCCCCTGAGATATTAGAACGCTGCTATCATGTCCCCCCTCGTCCTTCTCTTCGTTAAACTAGACATACCCAATTCCAGCAGCCATTCCTTATATGCTTTAGCCTCCAGTCCCCTAATCATCTTTGTTGCTCTTCTCTGTACTCTTTCTAGAGTCTCAACATCTTTTTTACATCGTGGTGACCAAAACTGGATGCAGTATTCCAAGTGTGGCCTTACCAA
>NW_015408084.1:0-2255 GCF_001527695.2 Protobothrops mucrosquamatus
TCACGGCCGACAAATGATCTTCCAGTGTCAGCCGTGGATCCAGGAGGACTCCCAGATTGCGCACCCTCTCTGAGGGGGCCAAGGATTCGCCCCCTATAGACAGCGATGGAACCAGCTGACTATGCCGGGGCGCCGGCAACCACAGCCACTCGGTCTTGGAAGGGTTGAGTCTAAGTCTGTTCCTTCCCATCCAGACCCATACGGCCTCCAGGCAACGGGCCATCACGTCAAGGGCATCGTTGGGGTGACCCGGGGTGGAGATGTACCAGAGGCGGCACTTAGAGCCCTCTCTGTGGGCATGTGCACCATCGCCCCAGCCATGCCTGCCCCCATGGCTCCCTCCTCACCAGCAGCCCCCCCCAGAGGAGGGTCGCCCTTGAGCATGGCCCGCGTGGAGCAGTACAGCCAAGGACATGGCAGCCGGGCAGCAGGGACATGATTCTGCCCTTGCATCCTGTTGCGCCCAGTTGATGCTGCGGGGTGCAGATGGAAGGCATGGCTGCCATAGCACTGCTGGGCCGCTTGGGTGATCTGCAGCAGGCCGTAGAGGCGGTGGATGGCCCTGTGGGTGGGGTGGAGCGGGCAGGGGCAGGGGCAGGGCAGAGCAGGGGTGGTGCCATATCCTATTTTCGCCACCCTTCCCGTTCAAACGTTCTGCAGACTGACATCTCAAAGATATAGTGCTCCATCTGTATGGGAGTCATGCTAAGGAGGAGGCCTCTGTGGAAAGTAGAGTCACATTTCATGAGCGCTGAGGGCACATCTTTCCATTGGGATGTTGCACTGGAATTCAGTGAGCAGGTTGAATGAGTCCTTTCATTCAGGGAAGGAGCCAAGATTATTTGTTGTGTGGGACAGCTTCATTTAGACATTTTTTAAAAAAAATCAAAACACCGAGGAACAATTTTTCAGCCAGAAAGGCTGATATTTTGGACCTATGTTGGGAAAAGATTAATGGACCACCTCTTTGGCATGGCTGAGGTAAATCAGAGATGGGGAAGACAATGGATAAAATAGATGGATGGGATCAAAGAGATTATGAAATGTCCTTGGAAGAGCTACAGGTTATTACTGAGGTAAAATGTTCAACATTTTCCATGCGGCCACCATGAACTGAATGAACCCTGCTCAATGGCAGCTAATCTTTAGCTAGAGACAAAGGATTAGAGAATCAGTCTATTGATCTATCGATCTATCTAATCTCCACACTTTCTGATTTGCACTTTAAAAGGAAATGTCCCAATAGAAGAAGGAAGTGAAGGGAACAAAACTCAGGTCTGAGGTTTGATATTTTGGGGCTTTTAAGCAGCCAAGTGGAATGGAGATGGTGCTGAAGGAAATCCAAATGACTGAGGAGCTGTTTCTTCTGCTCTTGGATTATAAGGACTTTTGTTTCAAAGACTTCTGTGAGGAAAGTCCCCCCCCCCTTCAATTAATACCAATTGCTTGCTTCTTCTCTTCACCACCTAATTGTGCATTTGAAAAAAAAGTAGGCTCCTTTGATGGTGTGGTTTCTTGGATATGTCAATTTTGACCTATTAAAAACAGCCAGAGTATAACTCTAAGAGGACAGTGGTCCATTCATGGGTGTTCACAGAACTGGCTACATGTTGGCAATCCCACCAGAAGACAATGTAAGTGACTATTTGAGAAGATTATCGTGAAAAGAAATTGAATTGTTGCTATTTAGTTTACGATTGTTGGTTTTACTATCAGAGAATGAGAAAGTGAGAGAATTAAGAGAGTTTCTGCCTAAGGTGGTAAAATATTTTATTTATTTTAGAGACGTGGTGGCACAGTGGTTAGAATGCAGTATTGCAGGCTAATTCTGCTGACTGCCGACTGCCAGCAGTTCAATCCTGACCAGCTCAAGGTTGACTCCACCTTCCATCCTTCCGAGGTCAGTAAAAATAAGGATCCAGATTGTTGGGGGCAAGATGCTGACTCTGTAAACCACTTAGAGAGGGCTGTAAAGCACTGCGAAGCGGTATATAAGTCTAAGTGCTATTGCTATTATATGGTGGTTCCAGTGTGAGGGAAAGCCATTGCTGTTATTTTCAGATTCATGCAACAGGCCTGTGCATGAAGTCTAATGCTAGGTGCACTGGATCTTAAGCCTAATCTAGCAGGGGTTTCTTCTCATTACTATGAAACTAAAGTTTTGTACATAAACAAAACCATGTCCAGCATCACTTGCGAAGGATTAGTCCAAGTCACAAGAAAGTATGTCAGCGATCCAAGGAGATTACCACTGC
>NW_015408085.1:0-2255 GCF_001527695.2 Protobothrops mucrosquamatus
TGGTTGTTTCAGCGGGCAGGACTGGCCTAGGGGCATTTTAAATTGGTTTTAACTAAATTTTATTAGAAGCGGCCTATTTAAATATTTATTTTTAATCATTTTCTTAAATTTTGTATTGTATTGTATAAATTGTTTTTAAACTGGCTGTAAGCTGCCCTGAGTCCTCCGGGAGAAGGGCGGGGTATAAATATAATAAAATTCAAATTCAAAAAAAATATGATTTGAGATTTGGGTGGCATGGCTATTTGTTGTATGATAAACTTATGGTTAATATAGATTTTAAAAATCATTTTATTAGGTGTGCTATACTGAGGATTCGATACAGGTATAAAGCAAGATTGACTTCCAAAATTCCTGTATGGTTGTTACCCCAATAATTTATTTTTTAAGAAGAGAAATGATAGATGGTTGACCTATGCTGGTTTATTGACTTTTTTTTTGAAAATTTACCTAAATTAAAAACAAGAGACTTGGAAATGGAAGGTGATACTTGTCAATGGTTTGCCTATGTTCAGTTGACAAAAATATTTAAATTGGCCAAGAAGAGTTTTGATTTTACAAATGAGAAAATTGACTTTGAGTGGGATTTGTGTACTAATGGTAAGCATGTTATTACTAAGATATAGAAGCTTTTACTGAAAATAAAAATTGAACATGAATATGTCAAAGTCTGTACAATTAAATGGGCAAATTTTGGATATGATATTATGCTTGATCAATTTTGGGATTTGACGATTAGAAACCTATTTATGATTATAGAAATAATGGGCATTATTGCTAATTTTAGAGTTAAGAGATTAAGGTATTTTATTTCTGTATCTGCACCAAAGAAAGTTGGAAATTATTGTTCTTTTCCCTCTTTTAATTTTTTCTTCACTTTGCACTCCCAATTTTGCTTTTTCCTTAACTTCCCTTTCCCCTAATTCCTCTTTTTTGTTTTTTGTTTTTTTGTATTATATCTTTTGCTGAAACTTAATAAAAACTAATCTGTATATATATGAATAGGTATATGTATATGTGTATGTATGTACCGTATGTACTACAGTATGTATATTAATAGCTACTGTAATTCAGACACAGAAGTAGCTCCAATGTGCTCTTTATGGTTGAAAACTGAAAGCCTCAGGAATAAAATTTTAGTCATAAGGAACAGAGTAAATTTAAACAAACAAACAAATAAAAGGCCCTGATTTGGGGTTTACTATTAATGCAGATTTGTTTCTCTTCCGTTATGATTCTGCTAAATTATTCTTTGGTTTGTATTAATCAAAATGTTGCCAAAAAGATGGCAGATCTAGTGATCTAGTGATCTTGGCTGGTCTTGAGAAAGAAGACTCAGACCTGGATGGTATTTGAATGAAAGGCCACCTGCAGATCACATATAACTTTAGCATAGACTGGGAGGTGGGGGGGGAGTCCCATTAAAAAGCAATGGTAAATACATGCCATTTACTACAATAATTACATGAGCCAGGAATCCAGCTCAGTTTGAGGGAATCTTCATCTTTGCCATAATAAAATCTTGCCTCACTGTGGATTCTGGATTTCTCCTACTAAAGTGCATGTCTTCTGCCTTTTGTTTATTTAAAGGGATGAGTATGGTCTCTTCCATATATGGCATTTGCACCCTCCTAGGATTAGCTCTGAGGCTTTGGGATTCAAAGATATGGTTCCTGCGCAGGAGCTGAACAGATGGACTTTTGGCTCACGTAGTTGAAACAAACGGGTGGTTTCCATGTGCACACCCCCACTAATGAAATTGCCCCTCAATGGAGTTTGGGTGATGTGTTTTTCCAATTAGTAAAAACTCTTGCTTCATCTAACTTTCTGACTTTAGGATTGAAGCTAGCCAGCATAGCTTTCAAAGGAAAGGTAGTTTGGTGGTTTCATGCCTTTTTAGTGCCACTCCCCCACCCCTGAGGAATAAAAATAGAAGATCGATTCCTGGGTATGAACATATTTTTAAAAGACAACAAAGTGATCACCAGGAAGTATAAAACAATACAGTTTTAATAAATGAAACCAAGCTTTCGATGGCCTAAAACTGCCATCATCGTCAGGGTATAACCAGGATGCTGGGAGAGCTTGCTTATAAATACAGTCATGTCTGCGCACGGCTCCTAGATCTTGTGACAGGTCCCGGCCGGCCAATCCTGGCCTCATCTGCAAACCGAGTTAATTCTTCCTTACCTCCTTTACCTACATGTGTGTTGCCGCCCTCCTCCCTCCTTTTTTGTGTCTGTATCTCAGGTGGG
>NW_015408086.1:0-2255 GCF_001527695.2 Protobothrops mucrosquamatus
TGGGCTATGTCTTGCTCTGTTCCAGGGAGGGGAAAGACCGAGGAAGCCCGGCAGGTCCACCTCAAAAAGATGGCGGTAGAAAGTGTCTTTGGCCAGGAGAAATCGGAGGTAGAGATGCTACAGCCGAGTCATGAGGTGCGAGCTAGAATGGGCTACCTGGAGCCTTCCAGATGTTTTAGACTTCAACTCCCACAATTCCGCTGGTGATGGTGTCCGGGGCTGAAGGGGGTTAAACTCAAAACATCTGGAAGTCCAGGCGGTCAATCCCTAATGTGAACTAAGAAACAATAAAACGTGAAGATTTAATTAGTCTGGACAGAGCAGGCAGATTCATTCCCACTTGCTCTAATCTGGTTCCCAAATTTGCACTGTCTGTGATTCATATATTCCATTTCAAATGTCCTCTTTCTTGCCTCCATTTGTAGAATCTTGCCCAGTTATAAAACTAAGTTTCTACATACTTTTTGGCATGATTTGTGCATGCTTTAAAAAAAAAAAACCTTGCCAAATGTTCAGTGGCTGCAAGCTCCCAGTTGTTGAATGGCTTCAACATTACAAGGGAATGATCTGGTCATGATCTAGTAGTCATCTAATATTCTTATATGTCAGGGCTGGAGATCACTCCAACTACAGGAGCCACATTAAATATAAGAAATGGAGTGAGGGCCATTCATGTGCATTTTCAGCCTCCCCACTTTATGGTTGGCTGAACCACAAAGAGCCCAAGTGCATCTTGTTCCACTTTCACTGGCAAACTGCTTACACACCTGTTACACTATTGAAGATAAAGCAAAAAAATGTCCTTCTGTACACGTAGCCCTCAACTGAGTCCAAAATTTCTGTTAAGTGAGAAAGTGAGTTTTCCCCATTTTACGACCTTCTTGGTACAGTTGTTAAGTGAATTATTGTGGTTGATAAGTTAGTAACCCGATTGTTACGTGAATCTGGCTTCCCCATTGACTTTGCTTGTCAGAAGGTCACAAGAGATAAAGGTCATGGATATGAACCAGTTGCCAAGCATCTGAATTTTGTTCATGTGATCATGGGGATGCTGCAAAAGTCGTAACTCTGAAAAACTATCATAAGTCACATTTTTCAGTGCCGTTGTAACTTTCAACAGTCACTAAACGAACTGTTTAAGTCAAGAACTATCGGAGCTTAGCTATTGACCTTGCCCCAGAGCACATGATTGATGGTTTGGTGGAATATGTTACCCTACTAGGGAGAGCTTCTCCAGCATACAATAATACTAATTCCCACTTACCAATTGGTAGATTGCAGGAGAGGGCAGTTCTCATGATAGGCACATAGTTTACCTTAGTTCAGAGGCCCCCAACCTTTTGGGCACCAGGGACCAGTTCTATGGAGAAAGATTTTTCCATGGACCAGAGGGGGCGTGGTTTCATGTGCTGCCTGCATCCCACGGATGGGGCTTCGCTTGTTTGCGCGGCCCGGTTGCTGGCATGCCGAGGCCTGGTGCTGGTCCACAGACCAGGGGTGGGGGACCCCTGCCTTAGTTGAAGGGGAGCTTTTCTGCGTGGAATCTGTTCCCAGATGTGTATCCTCTTCCCCCACTGAATTTTAGGACTGGGGATTCTATGCCCTGATTTTTTTTTCTCCAATAATTTAGGAATCTTGTCTGAGATTTGATGAGAATATAGTAGGGGTTTTTTTTCTGTCAAGCTTTCCCTTCAAGGTGGCATTTTAAATTCAGGGTTATCATCTTGAAGGCTGTATCCCATAATCCATACAATTTAATGGCAGATGCATATGAACATGAAGCATTCTTTCAATGCTTCCTGTATTGTTTTACTGCTGTATTAAGCTGGGGCGCCAGCAAAATAAGTGAAAAGTAACTATATTGTTTAAACAAGTTTTTAAAAAGTTTTTATGTTTACAATGAGTAGACTTTTTGCACTGGTTCAGCACAATTCAGGCTCTTTGTCAGATGAAGAGGAGGTTATGCCAGCATTTCTACAAAAAGGCTGTTTGGGGGATGAGAAGGATTCCCAAAGGACCACTTCTTCAAGTGATGTAAAACCGTCTTATAATAATAAAATAAAGTTGGAAGGGACCTTGGAGGTCATCGAGTCCAACCCCCTGCCCAGGCAGGAACCCTACACCATTTCAGACAAACGGCTGTCCAGTCTCTTCTTAAAAACTTCCAGTGTTGGAGCATTCACCACTTCTGGAGGCAGGTTATTCCACTGGTTAATTGTTCTAACTGTCAGGAAGTTTCTCCTTAGTTCTAAGTT
>NW_015408087.1:0-2255 GCF_001527695.2 Protobothrops mucrosquamatus
GTACTGAGTACATATGCATGCTTATACTTTTCAGAGGTCCGATATTGTTCTATGTACAATCCTTGTTTTATTGATTGCATGTAATATTCTAATTTTCTGAGATTGTGGATTTGGGGTTTTCATGAGCTGTAAGCCATAATCATCACAATTATGACAAATCACGGCTTGAACTATCTTGCTTTGCATGTAATGAGTCTATTTCATATATTAGGTTCACCTTTTAAGTTGCATTACTGAAATAAATGAACTTTTGCACGATATTCTAATTTTTCGAGTTTCACCTGTATATTAAGTGCACCGTTGAAAGATGTGTGTAATGAACTTTTGTTGGAAGCTAAACTTCCAAGTACATGGACAGAAGCAAATATTACTTTAATACCAAAAGAAGATTCAGATTTGACTCAGATAAAAAATTATAGATGTGGATTATAAAAATTTTACTTCAATAATAGCAGAGACACTGAAAAGATTTTTAACTGAATTTATACATCCAGATCAAAATGGATTTTTACCAAAGAGACAAATTAAAAATAATCTAAGAGTTATAATGGACATATTGGAATACTATGAACTGCATCCAGGGAAACAATTGGCATTAATATTTTTAGATGCCCAAAAGGCATTTGATAATGTTTCCTGGCAATTTATGACCCAGCAATTAAAAATAATGGACTTCGGACAAAACTTTATAAATATGATTGAAACAATATACCACAAACAAACAGCAAAAGTGATTGTGAACGGAGACTACACAGAGAATTTTGAGATAAGAAAAGGTACAAGACAAGGATGTCCATAACTCTCCATTGTTATTTATTTTAACTTTGGAAGTTTTAAACAGAAATATTAGACAAGATACAGAAATTAAAGGACTAGAAATAAAAGGTGAAACTTATAAACTGCAAGCATTTGCAGATGACTTGGTATTAATCTTAGAACAACCTTTAGAGATGATTCCTAAATTATTGGAAAAGATAAAACAGTATGGAGAGATAGCAGGTCTTAAAATAAACAGAAAAAACTAAAGTGATAGTTAAAAATCTCACAGATAAGCCAAAAAAAAAAAAATGTCAGGAAAAAATAGAACTACAAATAGTTAAAAAGGTTAAATACTTGGGAATATATTTAACAGCAAGATGTTCAACAATAAAGGAAGATAACTGTATAAAATTATTGAACCAAATAAGATTGGACCTAGAAAAATGGAAAAACTTGCAATTGTCGATGTTAGGAAGAATTGCTACAGTGAAAATGAATATACTACCAAAAATACTGTTTCTATTTCAAACAATACCTATAAAACTAGAGATTTTTTTTAAGACTTAAATTCATTAATTTTGAAATTTATTTGGCAAGGAAAGAAAGCTAGAATTAAATTGAAAATGCTACAAGAAGCTAAGGAAAATGGAGGTTTTGGCTTGCCAGAGTGGGTTTTATATTATCAAGCATCTGTATTAACATGGGTAAAAGAATGGATAACTCTCAGAAACAAAAGGTTGTTATATTTGGAGGGACATGACTTACAACTTGGTTGGCACGCCTTTTTATGGTATGGGAAAAATAAAATACATAAGTACTTTCAGAACCACTATATAAGAAATGCATTACTATTAACATGGGAAAAAATAAAATGTAAAATATATTTGAAAATACCAGGATGGCTTTCAACAATGGAAGCATTTATACATCCAAATTTAGTTAACTTTGAGAAAATATGGACATATAGAGATATTCTAAATTCTGAAGGGAATTTAAAATCTAAGCAAGAGATGGAAAATCAGGGTGTAGATCTATCATGGTGGACATACTTATTAATGCAAGTTAGATACGATAAAGATGTCAAACTGTATGGATTTTATAAAGAGCAGACCTTGTTTGATCAGACATTAACCTCTGATGAGAAATTAATTAAGAAAAATTATAAATTTTTATTGAATTTGAAAATGGAAGATGAACAAGTTAAAGAAACAATGATAACATGGGCAAAGAACTTTGGATATAACATAGAATTAGAAAAATGGCAAAACTTGTGGGAAAGAAATTATAAACTGACAATGGGAGAAACAGACTCAGGCTCAACCCTTCCAAGACTGAGTGGCTGTGGTTGCCGGCTCCCAGGTATGGTCAGCTGACTCCATCGCTGACTATAGGGGGCGAAACTTTGGCTCCCTCGGAGAGGGTGCGCAATTTGGGGGTCCTCCTGGATCCACGGCTGACACTGGATGACCAGTTGACGGCTGTGGCCAGGGGGGCGT
>NW_015408088.1:0-2255 GCF_001527695.2 Protobothrops mucrosquamatus
TCTTACCATTTTCTTGCTTATTTTAATTTTTGTTTCTAGTATGTCTTTTACAGTGGTTTTTTGGGGGTTATGTTGAGCTATATTTTCTTTTTGTGTGAAGACTGATACAAAGTATGAGTTGAGCAGCTCTGCTTTCTCCCTGTTGCCTGTAATTTCCTTGCATTTTTCTCTCACTAAAGAGAGAAAGTTTTATAAAGATTTTTATGTGGGCTCGAGTTTGATCTTTAATCTGTTTTATCAAATTCACATCCTGCAAAGTAATACCAACTTTTTGATCTAAGCTCCACCTCATTAACAATTGATTATAATAAAACCAAGAATATACAATATTTTCTTCCTGCAAATCTGCTAAGGATTTAATTTGCCAATCCTTTCCTACCAGACTTGTTTCTTGTTTAAATTTTTCTTCCTTCATACTATACCTCATACTAAAAATAATACATATTATTATTACTATACATTATTATACACACATTTTCCACTTTTGACCTTTCCACATTTATTCTCCTTTATTATTTCTAGTCTCTAACAAATCATACTACTTATTCCATATTAGATAGTACTCTGTATCTTCCTTTTCTTTTATCTCTTTTGTTAATTTGTCCATCTCAGCACAGTCCAGGATTTTTCTTATCACTTCTTCCTCTAATGGTATATTCTCATTTTTCCAGAACTGTGCGTATACTACTCTTGCTGCCGTTATTATATGTAGAATTAAGAACCGTATTTTTTCACTATATTTTCTGTTTAAAATACCCAGCAGAAAGATCTCTGGTTTCCAGTCTATGGGTTGGTCTATTATTTCTTCCATCCATCTTCTTATTTTAGTCCTGTATTTTTTTGCAACTGGGCATGTCCACCATAAATGATAATATGTTCCATGTACTTTTTTACATTTCCAACATGTTGGGGAATTGTTCTGGAACATCTTGGCAAGCTTTGCTGGTGGAAGATGCCATCTGTAAAACATCTTCAACTTCTAAAGGAGTTTGATTTTCTTTTCTTCTTTTATAAGAAAGCAAGAATATGAGTCTGTGAAGACAGAGGGCTACTTATCCTTCACGCTTCAAGTAACTCCTTGCTTGAAAGGAGGCCAAGAATTACCGAATGCCTCTGTGCCCATTCATTGTAATTCTCTGGCTATCAGTATATAGCTAAAGACTGGGCCCAGATCCTTAAACCTTTAACCAAATTAATGATTATTTTCTTCATACTGGCTGCTTCCAAACAAACAAACAAACAATCATTGTATTCACCTGTATACTACTTATTAGAATTGCATTTCCAGGTCCTAAATTAAAGCTGATTTTAACAGTAGATTTTCAATGTCAGGATGAGCCTTACTGATGAATTCATTTTTTTTTTCAAAATTTCACAATATACCAGTGGATGAAGATTAATCCATGGCTTTGCCACCTGCTCCTGAAGCAAACAGAGATAAGAAGGCTTCTGTTTTTGCTCCAATACCTAACCAGTGATATTGATTTTAAAAATCCACAATACTTATTTCAATTTCTTTTGAATAATTTTCAATTTTTAACATTTTATTTCACAGATTTCCCCACACACACACACACACTTTAGTCAAAAAGTCTCTTAGAACAGCTTCCAAATATTAGTGATGAGAAATTGCATTTTCTCAGACTTTCAGTGATACATGAAAGAAAAGAATGGTAAAGGAAGGAACAATGAACAAACTCAGGCACAAATTCTTAAAGTTTCAGTTCATATACCTCCAAGGAGAATAGGAAAACCCTGATTTCATGGGCAAAAAACAGATCCCAGCACAACCTGAAGACTCTTATTTTGTTTGGCATCATTCACTTGGGATCCAGTTGCCTTCTGTTTTTGTTCTTTTGCTTCCACAAGACTTCCAACTGTTTGTGTCCTGTTTCCTCAAGGCTGACAAGAGCTTGTTCTGTTTATGTCCTTTAAGTACAACACTAAATGACTTCTTGTTTGCAGCAAGAAATGCATTTCCCTAGTCTGGTTCCTCCAAGGTATCCTGACTTGAATAAAGAACAGCTCCCCCCACATTATGGAAGTTTGTGGAGAGGCTAGGAAAGGATTAGAAGGAAAAGTATAACCCAAAACATCAAGAGATGGATTTATCAACTGTCAGCTTATCTCATCATCGGCAAATTAACCCAGGTGATAAGAAAACTGAGAAGCAGTTTTTCAAATCATTTAAAGAATCTCTACCTTAATTACTCACGGCAAACAAGGGTGAGAAATTCTACTTACAGTTTCTGAGA
>NW_015408089.1:0-1450 GCF_001527695.2 Protobothrops mucrosquamatus
AAGGAGAAACTTCCTGACAGTTAGAACAATTAACCAATGGAACAACCTGCCTCCAGAAGTGGTGAATGCTCCAACACTGGAAGTTTTTAAGAAGAGACTGGACAGCCGTTTGTCTGAAATGGTGTAGGGTTCCTGCCTGGGCAGGGGGTTGGACTCGATGACCTCCAAGGTCCCTTCCAACTTTATTATTATTATTATTCCATGGTAAGGGACAAAGGAATCATAGCCTGATCCAACATTTGCTAGTTGTTTTCAGATTTTTGGAACTTTGTACTGAAATAAATTTTGATAGGGTATTGGTAGTGGTTTGTAAGGGTTGGGTTTTTTTTTCTCAGACTCTTCAGCAAAGGACCAAAGTGGTGATGTGACAGAACAAATTATAGAATTCAGGATGGTTGTCAAGGTAGCAGAATATGAAGTAGTGAATCTGTCAAGGGTTTTGAAAATGTATTAAGATGCAGATTGAAAAACAAGATTCTATTTAGTTCATCTGTAAGAAATCAGATGCAACATGCTTTTATCTAGTATCTTCTACTGGTATTGTTAAAACCACCATTGGGGAAAAATGTTTTGATGAATAAGATGAGAGATACATTTCTACCAATAGTCAACCAAGCCCCTTTTGAAAAACACAAGACACCGGAATATGATAACTTCAGAATAAATGAATTTTAGAATGTGATGAAATTTCAAAGATCATCCATCCCATCCCATTGTTCTCTGTGACATCTACAATTCATTATTGGACTATAATACACTATTCCTTGCAATGGCCATCTAATTTCTGCTTATAAGCATAAGCTTCTGGTAGGTCACGGGTCCTCAACCCCTAGTCCTTGGACCGGTACTGAGCCACGGTATGCCACAACTGGGTCACGCAAACAAATGAAGCCTATCTACAGGATGCAGGCAGCACACAATACCACACCCCCTCCGGTTCGCAGAAAAACCCTTTTCCATAGAACTGATCCCTGGTGCCCAAAAGGTTGGGGATCACTGTGGTAGGTGATTATATGAAACAATTAAAAGGCAATGAATTAAGACAAAGGCCATTTTATCTCTCCCACTCCCTCTCTGGTTTCTAATAAAAAGAAAAACCACAACAATTTAGGAGAGCATACCACCTCCAAAGGTCATCACCTCCTCAATTGACATACAATTAGAAAGCTTCCAGTGTGAAATCAAAATGTGCATCCCTGACATTTCTACTTATTTGTTCTAGCCCTTCTCATGGAGAACAAGTCTATTTACACACATTTGGTCTGTTGGGGTACAAAAATGGTAGAAAGCTCTGGCAGAAGATGGGTTGAATATTGGAAATTATAGTGCAATAGAATAGGCAGTGTGTACATAGATGTTGTGGCATACAACATGCCATTTATGTATTTCTATGGTAGATAATAATGTCATTAGTAACATACTGCTTAGATGCCACCTTCTGTGCTCTTTG
>NW_015408089.1:10296-12550 GCF_001527695.2 Protobothrops mucrosquamatus
ACCCTATACCATTTCGGACAAATGGCTGTCCAGTCTCTTCTTAAAAACTTCCAGTGTTGGAGCATTCACCGCTTCTGGAGGCAGGTTGTTCCACTGGTTAATTGTTCTAACTGTCAGGAAGTTTCTCCTTAGTTCTAGGTTGCTTCTCTCCTTGGTTAGTTTCCATCCGTTGCTTCTTGTCCTGCCTTCAGGCGCTTTGATAGATAAGATAATCTTTATTGTCATTTTTTTTTACTGTGGGCACAATGGCACACATCAAAAATGAAATTTAGTTGCCCGCTCTCAAAGTGAAACACATACATGACACACATCTAAAACATACTATGTACAACATATGTATAGACCACACCCCTACATATACATAGCAAATAAATATTAAATACTGTCCATCTTGAATATATAACGGAAGGAGGAAGGAAAATAGCTTGACTCCCTCTTCTTTGTGGCAGCCCCTGAGATATTGGAACACTGCTATCATGTCCCCCCCTAATCCTTCTCTTCATTAGACTAGACATACCCAATTCCAGCAACCGTTCCTTATATGCTTTGGCCTCCAGTCCCCTAATCTTCTTTGTTGCTCTTCTCTGTACTCTTTCTAGAGTTTCAACATCTTTTTTACATTGTGGTGAACAAAACTGGATGCAGTATTCCCAAGTGTGGCCTTACCAAGGCATTGTAAAGTGGTATTAACACTTCAGGTGATCTTGACTTTGAGGTGGTAATTCTCATAGCACTTCTCCCCAGAGAAGGACGAGGATGAGCCACTGCTGTCTATTCTCCAGTTCCACAGAGTGATTCTTTCATGGGCACAGAGAATTAGCAATCCTTCTCCTCTCCTTCTATCCTCACTTATTTTTTCCAGCACTGGGGATGGGCAAGAGAAATGGCAGAGGTGGATTTTGGAGCTCCCTGACATGAAAAATTTCACTTTTCCCCATACAGACATGCTTTCTACTTCCATTCCCTAGACGAAGAAGACAAAATAGAAGCAGCTCTTTAGATAACACCTGCACACCTGCCCACAGCTTGGGTGTTACAACAACTAAACCCTGGTACGTGCATAAGAGCCTGAGTTCTCAAGCTGGCAGGCTTGCAGGAATGTGGCCCATGGCTTCTCATAGTCTAGGCAGAACTGTTTACTTCAGTTGAGTGGCAGCTGTAGAGCCCTTTTCCACAGGGGCCCATCCACAAAGTGAAAATGGTGAGTGCAACCAAGCAAATGAAGCTCCACACTTTTTAAGGTGCATAAAATCAGCTGACCCAGATGCACTGACCATTTTCATATTTATTGATGATCCCTGTAGATGCTCCTGCCCAAATGAAAGCCGCTCATAGCCTGAGTACGGGTGGCAGGAGAAAAGGAAGGAAAAGTAGGAATGAATAGGTTTCCTTGATTGTTTATTAACCAAAAGGTTAATAAATAAAACTTAACCTATGAATACATACATACATTATGTATGCGTACACTTTGAGAGCAAGCAACTCCATTGTGCCCACAGTAAAAAAAAAGGTCTATCTATCTATCTATCTATCTATCTATCTATCTATCTATCTATCCATATATACATACATTCATACATACACATACACTATGTTATCTTCCCATGTTATATAACCTATATATATTTTTGGTAGCCACATTGAGTGATAAGTGTGCTTGCTCTGATCTGGCTATCAGGATTGACAGCAGTGGGTGAGTACAAGCTAAATTGGAAATTATCCACAGTAAATTTCCAACATTCTCAAACATGGGAAGATAAGATAGTGTGCATATATGTATGCATATGTGTATGTATTTATGTATCATTATTGGAGGCATCTCAAAAAAACATCCTTAGTATCCTCCATGCACATAAACTATGTAATACATAAGTTAACTTGTTTGGACAGGTAATGATTTAACAGCAGTGTTAAGAAAAAAAATCCAGCAAACACCTAAAATGAGCTCTAATATTTCAGGTTTTTGTCAACACTTCTCAAGTACTTAATGTTTTCTCTCACTTCCCTTTAATTAGGCTTATCCCAAAGTTACCAGCACATCCCGCTCCAAGAAACAGATTAAGTCTGAAGTGGCAAGAGACATTTGCAATCAGAATAGATTCTTATTCATTTAATGCTGGAATTGCTAAATGTTACAGTTTTGCAGGCGACTCTCATGAGAAATGGAACAATTTGCCATTTAGATTGCCCATGTATAGTTATAAACTGGAAACAGCCAACAGTTGTATTTCTGCAAAGAAACTAACTTCCCAGT
>NW_015408090.1:0-2254 GCF_001527695.2 Protobothrops mucrosquamatus
GCAACTGTACATAGGTCGGGGGGTAGGTCATTCCAGAGGGCAGGAGCTGCCACAGAGAAGGCTCTCCCCCTGGGGGTCGCCAGCCGGCATTGTCTGGCCGACGGCACTCTAAGGAGGCCCTCTCTGTGGGAGCGGACTGGTCGAAGGGAGGTGTTTGGTAGGAGGCGGTCTTGCAAATACCTAGGTCCATTGCCATGGACCGCTTTAAAAGTTGTTACTAACTTGAAGGTATCTGGTTGCCTTGAAGGTATCTGGAAAAGAATATAACAAATATTTTAATTAAAAATAGTTTCACAAGGAATACTGTCAGTTCCCCCTATATCTATCTCGCAATACATCACTATTGATTACTTTGATGAAGGAGAGATCCTGGACAAACTTCCTTTCTCCTCTGGTTGTTTATACCACTTTTGCATTAGCCAACTACTGTAAGGGAAAGGAGGCCCATGGAGGCTAAGCAAAAGGCATGGAAGATGATCAGGGCACTGGAGGCTAAAACATATAAGGAAAGGCTGCTGGAATTGGGTATGTCTAGTTTAACGAAGAGAAGGACAAGAGGGGGGACATGATAGCATAAAGAAGAGGGAGTCAAGCTATTTTCCAAAGCGCCTGAAGGCAGGACAAGAAGCAACGGATGGAAACTGATCAAGGAGAGAAGCAACCTAGAACTAAGGAGAAACTTCCTGACAGTTAGAACAATTAACCAGTGGAACAACCTGCCTCCAGAAGTGGTGAATGCTCCAACACTGGAAGTTTTTAAGAAGAGACTGGACAGCCATTTGTCCAAAATGGTATAGAGTTTCCTGCCTGAGCAGGGGGTTGGACTAGATGACCTCCAAGGTCCCTTCCAACTTTATCATCATCATCATCATCATCATCATCATCATCATCATCATCATCATTATTATTATTATTATTATTATTATTATTATTATTATTATTACCCTTTCAAGAAAAGGGAAGATGCTTATGCAGAGGGGGGGGGGCTCACCACATGTTTTAAGGGTAATCTTTTAAAACATGTCTTTTGTTTATGAGTCAACCTTGAATTAAAAGCTTGAATTGTAAACAATATGGATAGTAAGTTTACAAATATGTCTGTTCATATATATAAAGATGAACTATTTCCACACTGCTACTGTTTTTACTTCTTGAACACTCAGAAATATTTTTTAACATACCAACAGTTGCTCTATGTCCAGTAGCTCATCTTGCTGACCAATAAGAACTTGAACCATGAGCCTTCAGCTGGTGTTCCATCCTGTTTCACATCGATCATTTCTTTCATGTGCCTTGGTTGAATTTTTGAAACATCTTCAATGTCCCTTGTGACAGAGTGAGCCATTGCTCAATTAGAAAAACTAACAATAGGATCTCATGACACCCAGGGGGCTTCATATCTGCAGGCAAGAGGAAGAGCCCTGCAACTTGGCTGATGTGAAAATTTCTACTGATAGAAAACCTGGCCATTAGTAGATTCTACAGAGCTGCCGTATTCCTCATGTGCCATCCCTTAATTCAGGGATGTCAAACTCGCCACATCAAGTGACATGTTGTGATGTATCATGACTTTTTTTCTCATTGCCATAGCTGGGGTGGGTACGGCTTCCACGTGACACATCTGTCCCGTGGGCCGACAGTTTAACACCCCTGCCTTAGTTGGAATAAACTGACATAGCTGAACCATGAAAATGCTCATGTGGAATCACAAAGTAGGGATATTTATCTAGAAATTGCATGAATACTACATGTGGGAGATGTTTACAGTCATTTAAATTAAAAATATATCATAGGGCATCTGCAAATTTGCAAAATTAGGACTGAAAATGGGGGGGGGGATGAATTGGTGATTTTTTTTTTAAGAAGGGGAATTTCACTGGCCAGCTCCTAAAGTTATATATTTCAGAAATAAAAATGTCTACTGTGTGTCTGAAGAAGGTGGATAAATTTATGTATTTATTTATAAATAACAAGAAGGTGGCATTTACCATATGCTTACTTTTCCTTCCTCTGTATTATCCTGTTTCACTTCCATTATTTATCCCACTGCATGATAAGACTTGGTTATTCCAGCTTGCAGGACTGGCCTAGGGTAATTTTTAGGGGGGTTTTAATTATATTTTAAATTCGACAAATATTTAATATTCTTTTTAATTAATTTTAAATTTGTATTGTTTTGTATGTATTTTAAATAGATTGTCAGCCGCCCTGAGTCCTACGGGAGAAGGGCGGGATATAAATTCAAATATAAATA
>NW_015408091.1:0-2254 GCF_001527695.2 Protobothrops mucrosquamatus
CGGCACTGATCCTGGCGCTTCCGCTGAGCCCTGACAGCCCTGCAGCTCCAGCCATCTCTCGCTCAAGCTTGTGCGGTGCTGCCACCGGTTCAGCTCATTCCCCTCCCCCGCTACCACTTTTCTAGGATGGTCACGTACCACCTGCCAGGTGCCAATGTACCACAGGTGGTACCCGTACCACTGGTTGAAAAGCCCTGTTCTAGTCCAGTGATGGCAAACCTTTTAGAGACTGAGTGCCCAAACTGCAACCCAAAACCCACTTATGCATCGTCGGGTGCCGGGTGGGTGTGGCCCATTGGCTGGGCGTGGCCCATAAGGTGGGTGTGGCCCATTGGCTGGGCGTGGCTGCCTTGGTAACAGCAGACTGGGTGGGACTAAAAAGTTCAATCAATGCCAACTTTGCGAGATTTTTTTTTCCCCACAAGAAGTTGAAATTGATTGATTGATTGAACCTTTTTTTTTTTGCACACGGCGGCAGAGGCCTAAAGCAAAAAGGTTTTATAAAACCCAGCTGAAGGCCTAGGACTGGGGAGACGGTGCGTGTGCCCACAGAGAGGGCTCCGAGTGCCACCTCTGCCACCCGTGCCATAGGTTCGCCACCACTGTTCTAGTCCAACCCTTTGCTCAAGCAAGGGACCCTAGACCAATGGTGGCGAACCTATGGTACACGTGCCAGAGGTGACACTCAGAGCCCTCTCTGTGGGCACGCGCACCGTTGCCCCAGCCCCGCCTTCCCCCGCAACCCCCTCCTCACCAGCAGCCTGCCTGGAGGAGAGGCTCCCCCAGGTAAGGCCCGCGCGGAGCAGCGCAGCCAAGCACATGGCAGCTGGGCAGCAGGGGCAAGACTCCACCCTAGCACCCCATCACGTGTACATGATGTTGCGGGATGCGGGCAGAAGGCGTGGCCGCCATGGCGTTGCAAGGCTGCCTGGGCAATCTGGTGAGTGGCCCTGTGGGGGGCGGAGCGGGAGGCGGAGCAGGGGGCAGAGCGGAGGCAGGCCAGTTTTGGGCACTCGGTCTCTAAAAGGTTGGCCATCACTACCCTAGACTATTCTGGACAAAGGGTTGCCCAATACCTGCTTAAAAACCTGTAGGGTTGGAGCACCCACAACTTCTGAAGGAGGCCATTCACTGATTAATTGTTCTCACTATCAGGAAATTTCTCCTTAATTCTAGGTTGGTTCTCTCCTTGATTAGTTTCCATCCGTTGCTTCTTGTCCTGCCTTCAGGTGCTTTGGAGAATAGATTGACCCCCCCCTTCCTTGAGCAGTGGCTATGCAACTGGACTACCTACATCTACTTCCATTGTGCTTTCCTGTATTTGAGGGTTACCGGAATCCGCCCTCTGCAGTTTGAGATGACAGAAGAGACCCAGTCTTTGTATCCTCAACATCCTACTCACCAAACCCCATCAGGACGAAAGCGCCTCCAATCATGACAAAAGTCTGGACTGTGTCAGTGTACATCAAGGCTGCCAATCCTCCTGAAAGTAAGATGCAGACTCATATGCAGGTATGATGATGATGCTTTGGTTCCTTATACAACTGGCTCTGCGTTATCTGCAGCTGGTTTAGGCAAGTGAGCATCCTTTAAAGCAGGAGTCTTCAAACATGGCCCTTTTATGACTTGTGGACTTCAATTCCCAGAATTCTAAGTCTAAGGTGCAAACTTCTCGCCACCATTTTTAAGTGTGTGATCCATTATGGTGGGTCCTTCCTAAGTTTCTTTCTCTGACTGTTAAGCAATGGAGGGCTTCTCCCTCTCTTATCTCCCTCTCTTTCCAACCAGTGGTATGGGTACCACCTGTGGTACATTGGCACCTAGCAGGTGGTATGCGACCATCCTAGAAAAGTGGTAGCGGGGGAGGGGAATGAGCTGAACCGATGGCAGCACCGCACAAGCCTGAGCGAGAGACGGCTGGAGCTGCAGGGCTATCAGGGCTCAGCGGAATTGCCAGAATCAGCGCTTCTTCGGGACTGTCAGGGCTCAGCGGAAGTGCCAGGATCAGTGCCAGGCTCCAGCTGGAGCTTGGCGCTGATCCTGGCGCTTCTGCTGAGCCCAGAAGAAGTGCCAATCAGCTGGAATGTTGCAGCATCTCCAGGGTCTTGTGATTTACATTCAGATGCTTGGCAACTGATTCATATTTATGATGGTCACAGTGTCCCAGGGTCATGTGAAGTGACCAAAACCTGCTGCAACCACCCAGCAGACGGGGGGGGGGGGGGGAAAAAAACCCAAACACCCCCCCCCCCCC
>NW_015408092.1:0-2254 GCF_001527695.2 Protobothrops mucrosquamatus
TCTTCTTCTTCTTCTTCTTCTTCTTCTTCTTCTTCTTCTTCTTCTTCTTCTTCTTCTTCTTCTTCTTCTTCTTCTTCTTCTTCTTCTTCTTCTTCTTCTTCTTCTTCTTCTTCTTCTTATTATTATTATTATTATTATTATTATTATTATTATTATTATTATTATTATTATTATTATTATTATTATATTTATTAATGTATATGCCACCCATCTCCCTGATAAGATGATACTGGGTGGCTTCCAAGGAGTGTTTTGTTTGAGTGCCTTCATAGATCTGCATGGCTCCTCTATGTATAAGCTAAATCCAGATAAATGCTAGAAACTGTTTACCAAAAAGAAAGGAAAAAAACCAGCCTTGGATATAAATGAGATGCATGCAGTCTGATTTATGACAAGAGAAGTATAATCAGTTGAAATTAAGATGTATTACATCCTAGTATGACTTACAGCCACAAACCTATTATGGTTGAACTTTTCAGGCTGTGGAAGGCATAGACCACAGGTATAAAACTTGATCGTGTCATGTGACGTATTGTGATGTATTGAGATGTTTTTTGCCTTTGTGGAGTCGGGGTGGGTGTGGCCTGCATGTGACGCATCCGCCCCGTGGGCTGCCAGTTTGACCCCCCCGGCATAGACACTACCCTCCTCACACATCCTTTGTTTTGGAATGTGAAGGGTGATGCAATGCAACTGATACCTGACACCAGACAAGCTTATAGAAAATAAGGGCAGCTTTTTGCCTCCTTGTTGTGATTGTTGTCATTGGCATCACTTATTTGTGCAAAGCAAAAAAACAAAAAAAATCCAATCTTGATAGCAATTTTCAAGCATCCTAAAAGGTATGCAAACATGCTTGTCACCACAAAACACAAGCAAAGTCTGGCACTGATAAAGACAGAATTAAGTCACAGTCAAGTTATCAATCATTTGGCTTGCAAATCAACCATCACTACCATGAGTTGGGTGGGTGGATATTTACAGACAGTGTGTGTATTGAAGAGATTTTTTTTTGAATCTGCGCTCCAGCACAGATAACAAGATAACCTAATATCAACCAGAAGAGTATTTTACTGAATGGCAGTAGAGCTTTTCAAACACTGCAATATGTGAGTGAAGAATGCACATACTGTAGATGGAATATGCAGAGTGAATCCTGGTGGCACAGTGGTTAGAATGCAGTACTGTAGGCAAACTCTGCCCACAGTCTGGAGTTCGATCCTGATAGTAGTCAAGATTGATTCAGCCTTCCATCTTTTGAGGTCGGTAAAATGAGGACCCAGATTGTTGGGGGAAATATGCAAATAATGCTTACATTATCAACCATTTAGAGACTATTGTGTGAAGCACTATGCAGGGGTATCTAAGTCTAAATGCTATTGCTATCTGCACATTCATTTCAGCAAGTGAAATGAGACTAGATGTCTTATGAGATGCCTTCTAGGGATACACAGAGATCACCGAACCAAGTTCTGGGTTCTAAAGAACAACTTCAGGAATGGCTTGCTCCACTGAGGATAGCTCTATGCATTTTGTTTCTAAAATAAAACCCACGTTAGATAGTTTGTGTTCTCTTTATATTAGTAACATTATTTCAGGATTGCGCTTTGGGGCACAGCAAGCTTTTAGATGAACTGGAGGAAATGAAAATGGTGTGGAAGATTAATGAGTGAGAAAACTATAGCTGTGCATCTAGATCAGGAGAGAATTGTGTTAGAAGCAGAAAAACTGGGATGGTACATTGGATTAAGGGAAAAAAAAAGATTTGTAGTGCTAAAAATACCCCCAACAGACTGGACTCACATCTACACCTGGTAAGGGTTGGAAATGAGATTTTGACACCCTCTAATAGTTGTGGAAACAGAAAGATGGGCAAACTGTATCTATGGTACCTTCTCTACTGGCAGGATGGGGAAAGAACTGGCAACTGGGAGCAGACCTGAGCCAGAGGACTGAAGACTGTCTCAGAATCTGAGGATATGTTGTTTCTGGAGATATCTGTGAGAAGGGGAGTTGGGAATTACTACTTTGGAGAGTGTTTGTTGGAGACCAGTGGCCAAGGAAGTGGGAAGCAAAAATGTAGTGTTGCTGATTCAGTTTGGAGAAACCAAACAAATTCATTCAAAGGGGATTTTATTATCATCAACTGATTGATCAATCGAGCAACTTCTACGTTACAAAGAGTTTTGCTTTTCAGTTCTTATTCCCAGAAGGTATTCTTACTTTTGTTCTTGATTCTCCTATCCTAATCTTC
>NW_015408093.1:0-2254 GCF_001527695.2 Protobothrops mucrosquamatus
ACTTTCTTAATTTCACCTCTTTGTAGGCTCCCAAAGGGGAGATAAAAAGCCCTCAAACTAAAACTCTTGAAGGAGAATTAATGCAAGAGTTTTCTTACAGGGGGGAAGAAAAACACCCTGACCCAAAACAAACATACCAACCACAGAAATGTGAAGAACATCACATTGGATTGCAAATATATCAGCCAAGCTGCCCAACATTGCTGATTTTCTGTGATGACCTGGCACAGAGTCCTTATGAATTAATATCCTTAGTTTTGGCTTGAATTCAGTAGTTTATAATGGCCACCTTATCTGATCTTTTAGAGATCCCAGAAATCTGTCTTATCCCCTTCAAGTGAATCACTTGGACAGCCATTCCTGATTCCACTGTTTATTACTCCTTTGAATATCATACCAGTCTGCCCATCATGTAAATAAAACCAAAGGTGCATCATCTGAATGCAAGATGGAAATACCACCAGAAACAAAGCCATCCTTATGACTGCAGGTATGAAACATCTTAAATAATTTTTCCAAATCTTTCCAGGTATGATTCCATGGATATTGTTTGGGGAAGGATATCTGTCAAATTTGGGAATGATGGAATGATGGGAAGAAGAAATTTAAAAAAACAAAAACTGAGTGAGGGCAGGATTTGTGAAAAGACAAAAAGACAGAAGGGGCATAGAGTAGATAAAAGACTATGATCTAGATCAGGGGTGTCAAACTCAATTTCATTGAGGGCCGCATCAGCATTGCGGTTGCCTTCGGAGGGCCAGGTGGGTGTGGCCAGGGTGGGTGCGGCCTACTGGGTGGGCATGGAGTGGGTGTGGCCTACTGGGTAGGCATGGCCAGCTCTACATCGTTCACATCAAGGGTCCCTGTGGGGGCCTGGGCAGGAGTGGGACAGATCTGAGGGTCTCTGGCAGAAGGGGGTGGGACCAGGGCAAGCGCCAAGGCATGGTCCATTTCTTTATTCCTCACAAAGGGTGACACTTCCCCAGCATGCACCCAGGGGACGGGGCTGATATGGCAGGGGCTGGTTCCTCGCTGTTTCTAGACGGCCTTGTGGAGCTCAGACTGAATGGGTTTCAGCATAGATGGCCACCACAAAATTGTACATTGGCTCCCGGCCAGCCTGGGCCAGGGCCAAGGCAGCAGGGGCTGTTCCCTCACTATTTCCAGGATGGCTTTGCGGGCCACATGAAACCACTTTGCGGGCTGCATCCGGCCCCCGGGCCTTGTGTTTGACATGTCTGATCTAGATTAAGTCATTTCCAAGTGCACTATCTAATATAACCCTAGATAAACAAAAACTCCTTGGTGAATCAATCTTTTGATTAAGCTACAAGTAAAGGCAAACATGCCCACCCAATCCTTCAGAAACAAACCAAAATAGCTGTAATTCTGAAAAAAAACGTATATATTTAACTTTAATTGCCAAGTATGGTAGCATTCTATGTGTATTTTTTAGTCTGAAAACAGATTTCCCCAACTGTTAATAGATTTCATAATACAGAAGGTTTCCCATAAAAGTTCCTTAACATTTTCCCAAGTAATGAAAAAACTGGATTTTCTTCAGAAATTCACTCTATTTCTGGTATCACTAGGGACCCCCAGTTTTCTTCTACAGCCCAAGAAAATATCAGTTTTCCATAAGAGAGATATCTCACCACATTCCTGTCTGTTTACTGTGTACAGATCTTCAGAATTTAATTTCCATCTGAAAGCAAGGCAATGCATCGTCTACCATCAACCATCTTGTCCTCTCCCTATCTGTGTCTATATCTATCTATTGCTTATAGCTTTATATCTTCATTCACATATCCATTACCATTTAAACACATAACATGATGCAACCAAGATTTTAATTTTTTTAGACTTCTGAATGCCAATATGCCAACATAATTATAGCTACCAAGAATGGTTCCACATACTGTATGTATATTGCTATATCTTCATGGTCATGGACATGTTGCACCACTTACATTCTTCAGAACCAATACATTGACAAATATAAACATACCAGGAACTGGCAGTTTGAATAGAGTTGAAGACCACAACTCAGCAACCGGGGGGACATGATAGCAGTGTTCCAATATCTCAGGGGTTGCCATAAAGAAGAGGGAGTCAAGCTATTCTCCAAAGCGCCTGAAGGCAGGACAAGAAGCAACGGGTGGAAACTAATCAAGGAGAGAAGCAATCTAGAACTAAGGAGAAACTTCCTGACAGTGAGAACAATTAACCAGTGGAACAACCTGCCTCCAGAAGC
>NW_015408094.1:0-2254 GCF_001527695.2 Protobothrops mucrosquamatus
GAGAGGCGAGCGCAGGCCCGGCGCTGGGGCAGCCCCCTCCTCGCCAGCCAGGCTCCAGCCGAGGAGGAGGAGGGCTCGGCGGGCGCGCCGGGAGGCGGTGGGCCAGCAGCAGGAGGAGGAGGAGGAGCCGCTTGGCGGAGAGCGAGCCGCCGCTGCAGCGGCTCCCGAAGCCTCGCTCGGGTGGAGGGTGTGTGTGTGTCGACGCGCGTGTGTATGTTCGCACGTGACGGGCGACCCGTGTGGGGGACCCGCGTGTCGGCCACGCCGCAGCTGCTCCTCGCTAGGGAGCAGGGCTCTGGGTTTGGGTGTATGTGTACATATATGCCTCTTGGGTGTGTTCACACGTGACGGAGACTGCCTCTAAGTCTCTAACCCACTCGGGTGGCGGGCCGAGGTTTGGGGGACCCGCGCGTTGGCCACGCCGCAATTGCTCGCTAGGGATCAGGGCTCTGGGTTTGGGTGCACGAGTACATATATGCCTCTTTGGTGTGTTCACACGTGACGGAGACTGCCTCTAAGTCTCTAACCCACTCGGGTGGCGGGCCGAGGGTTGGGGTGCCCGCGCGTTGACCACCCGGCAGCTGCTCCTCGTTTGCGAGCAGGGCTCTGGGTTTGGGGGCACGAGTACATATATGCCTCTTTGGTGTGTTCACACGTGACGGAGACTGCCTCTAAGTCTCTAACCCACTCGAGTGGCGGGCCGAGGTTTGGGGTGCCCGCGCGTTGACCACGCCGCAGCTACTCCTCGCTGCTGGCAGGGCTCTCTCTCTGTGTGTGTGTGTGTGGGTCCTTGTGTGCTCACATGTGAGGGGACTGCCTCTAACCCACTCGGATGGCGGGCAGAGGCTTGGGGGACCCGCGCGCTGGCCAGCTGTTCCCGAAGCCTCGCTGGTGGAAGGGCTGTGTGGGTGTGAGTGTGAGTGTCGACGCGCGTGTGTATGTTCACACATGACGGGGACACTGTCTCTACCCCACCCGGGTGGTGGGCAGAGACTTGGGGTACCCCCCCTCTGACCAGCTGCTCCCGAAGCCTCACTGGTGGCAGAGGGCTACCTACGTGCGTGTCAACACTCGTGTGTGGATTCACACGTGAAGGGTGGCTGCTGTCTGTAACCCACGCGAGTGGCGGGCAGCATCTTGGGGTACCTTGAAAGATGCTTGGCCTGTAGCGGAGGAAGAAGCGCGCCTGGCAATGCGCGTGCCGAGTCCCGGGTCAAAGCACCTCTGTGTGAACGTGGACCCGCCACCCCTGGGCTTCCCAGGCGCCTGGCGGAGTCCAGCCTCCTCCAAGCCGGTTGGATGTCAGTTCCCGAAATAGATGATCATCACTGCTGGTCCAGTGCTGCCAACTGCTGGTGGGGAACAGCCTAGAACTGGGCAATGTGTTTTTAATCATTTGTTTCAGTTTATAAACAGGTATATAGAGAGCTTGGTGGCAGCAAGCAGCCGGCCTTGGCTGACCTGAACAGCTAAGAAGGGTCAGACTTGCGTGAGACGGATGGATGAGGCACCACTAGGAAACCCAGTAACGCAGAGTGGAAGTGGAAGCTGTTTGGAAGAAGGCAGTAAGCTCCCCACTTTCAAGATTGTGGCCAAGAAAATGATTTAAAGTCACCCCCAACTCTGAACTTGAATGAGGTGTAACCCTGTGCAATTATTGTTTTAATAAAGGGGAAATACATGATACGGTGTATATTTTAATAAAAAGGTTACGGTTTACCTAAAATAGTAACAGCCTGTTGTAATGAGAAGCTTTTTTTTTTTAAAGTACAATCAAATGGGAACTATAAATAAGAATCATAGAGAATAAAGAATTGAGAAGAATGCTCAACCGCTTTCATTTTTTTTTAATATGGGTAAAACCATATATAAATGTTTATTTGGCTGGATCATATTACCCTGGAGGCTCTCGGTCCCTGGAGGGTTTAAGAGTCAGGATAGCCACTTCTGTGGGCTGGGGACTTCTGGGAGTTGAAGTCCACACATCTTCAAATTAACAAGGTTGAGAAACACAGGACTCCCTTATAGCACTATAATTCTATGATGTGTCTCTCTGTCAATCCATCTATCCATCCATCAATCTCTGTTTTTCTGTCTGTCTATCTCTTGTCTCTTTGTACTATCTACTATCCCTTCCATCCATCCATCCATCCATGTCTGTCTGTCTGTCTGTCTATCTATGTCTGAACTATCTAGTATCCCTTCCTTCCTTCCTTCCTTCCTTCCTTCCTTCCTTCCTTCCTTCCTTCCTTCC
>NW_015408095.1:0-2254 GCF_001527695.2 Protobothrops mucrosquamatus
AGCCTCCCCCCTGCCCCCCTGCCTGGCACATTCGGGAGGGGGGGGAGAGGAAGTGACTTGAGGAATAAAAGGGGCCAGCTGGCCTCAGAGGTGGGTCCTCTTTCCTGGCACAGGCTGGCAGGGAGCTGGGCAGGTGCCCGCAGGTTGCAGCTGGAGCATTCCCGGCGGCCCTGTTCGCCCCCTGCAACTGGGGGGGGGGCGCTGAAAGCCGAGGGTCTGCTAGGAGGCGGCTTTAAGAGGGCGGAGGGGCGAGGCTGGCACCGTTTGGCCCTGTTCCGCGAGCGAGGGCCATGCAGCCGGGGGAGGGGCCCCTGGAAGCAGCGGAGGGATGGGGGGGAGGCCGCCTTCCCCAGCGCCCTTCTGCCGCGGCCAGAATCCAGCCCGGGCCTTCCTCCCTGCCCAGCCCGCTTCCCTTCCCAGCTCCTCCAAGGCTGCTCTTCCAGGGGGCGGGCAGGGGCGGGCAGGGGAGGGGAGGGGCGGGAGGCACCGGGGCTTTTCTCCTCCGCGGCTCCCTCCATGGCTGGGCTGGCGCCGGCGCTGCGGGGACCCCCGGATCGCTCCCGCGGCTTCTTCGGGCGCCCCTTCCGCGGGGCTGGCCCGGCTGCGCCCGCCGCCTCCTGAGCCGCTTCGCGCGGAGAACGCGGGCACCGGGGGGCGATGTCGATGAACGGCCGGAAAAGTGGCGGAAGACCCTCGTACTACTACCGGCTGCTCCGGAGGTCGCGGCTGCAGAGGCAGCGGAGCCGCTCGCGGAGTCGCGGCCGGCCCTTCCACCACGGTAACCCTCCCGCTGCCGGGCCGGGGGCTTCTCCGGGGCGAGGGGAGGGGAGGGGAGGGGAGGGGAGGGGGGTCTCCTGCTGAAGTTGAAGGGGCCGCTTGCAACTTTGGAGCGAGACGGGACTCGGCGGGACTCGCTGGCGGGAAGCCGAGGGGAGCTCGGAAGGGCCCCGAAAGTGGGGCTTGGGGGTCGGGGCGTCTCCGGGGCATCGCCTGGCGTGGGAAGCCGGCGGAGGGTCCGCCCTCGGGCCGGTGGGGCGGCCCTGGAGATGCTGGGAGGGAGCCGTCCTTGCGCAGAGGTCAGCTCTGGGCAGAGCCCGGCCTCGTGGTGAATCCGGGTGACCGGAGCTGGGCAGCCCGGGGCTGGAGGGGAGGCGGCCCGGAGAGCTTCGGCTGGGGCCGAGCTCCCTCAGTTGGCACCCGGCGCTTCCTTGGCAGAGGTGGGCGCCTCCTCGGGGCCCTGGCAGACCCCCCTCGCCACGCTTTGGGGCTGGAATATGGCGTGCCGGCATATTTGAGGAGGGGGTGAGGAGCACGTTGATGCCCAGGTGAGGGGGCGCTGCGTGATGGTTGCTCCGGAGTAAGTGGGACTAGCCGGGGAGTGAACTGGGTGGATGAGGGAGGCTCCGGACAGGTGCTCTCTACACCTGTCTGGATCCAAGAGCAGCAGAAGAGACAGGCTGCATTTCCCTCCTCCTGTTTCCCCACAGCCTGGGTGGCCCTTGCGGGTGAGGGGCTGGTGAGGGGCCCTGGATGGCCCTGAAGAGGCTTCTCCAACTGAGCTGCTGCTGCTGGTGGTGGCCTTCCATCTTCTGTTCCTCCTTCCTTTCATTCTCCCTTCCTTCCTTCCTTCCCTCCCTCTCTCCTGCCCCCCTCCCCCCTTCACTCATTCCACTCCAGGCAGCCGCTGACCCAGTTGCAGGGTTAAAAATAAGCTGAGCTGCTGCTCCTCTCCTTCCAGGACCCCAAGTGCTCTTTCCAGCCAAGTGCACACTTGAAGGGAAGGCAAGCAAGGGCTTTCTCGGCCCCTTTTCTCTCCTGACTTTCGTGTTCGCAAGTGCGTTTGCCTTGGATGGAGCTGCCACGTTGTTCAGCCAGGGCTGCCCCACTCAGCCCTTGGGCAAAGCCAGGAAGCCACCACGGAACTGCAGCCTGGCCCTGCCGGGAGATGCTGGGCTTGGACTGATGACCGTTGACCTCCAGAGCGGGGCTGGACTATTTAGAAGGTCACTGGTCAGTGTTGTAGTCCGTCCGAATCTGTCTCTCTTGGAGAACGCCTTAACTTTCACAGTTTAGGGAACTGGCCTGGCCTGTGGAGCGAACTAGACAGGCTAGTCTAGGGTTTGCTGTCTGCTCCAAACTCAGAAAGGGAGTTAATCCCAAAGCCGGTCTGTTTCTTCTCTAGTCGCAGTTGCCCGCAGTGCTTTCCAAATGCCGCCAGGAGGAGGAGGAGGAGGAGGAGGAGGAGGAGGAGGAG
>NW_015408096.1:0-2254 GCF_001527695.2 Protobothrops mucrosquamatus
CACCCCTTGCTTATATAGCCAGTGGGGTGTGGCCCAGTGACTCAGCTGAACTATCTGGCATGGCGTTTCCGCTGCTGCGCACGCTTGTCCTTCCAACGCTGGCGTGGATCCAGCCAAGACGTATCCTCTTCGGAGTCCGATACACCTGGCTCCTGGCTGATCCCAGAAGCACCTGGCTCCTGGCCAATCCCAGAAGCACTGGGCTCCTGGCCAATCCCAGAAGCACCGGGCTCCTGGCCAATCCCAGAAACACTGGGCTCCTGGCCAAACTCCTCTCCGTCGGAAGGCACCGAAGGCCGCACCAGAGGGGAAGGGCCTGGAGAGGGAGGCCTGGCCATCTCCTCTCCTTCATGTTCAGAGCCTTCCTCCTCTGATGAGAGGGACCCACCGGACGGAGCCAAAACACTATCCCCCACCGCAGGGCCCTTACCCCGGGTCTGACGGTCGGGATGCAGTCGGGACGGAAACCGGTCGTGAAAGGCCCGTACCAGGTCAGGGGCCTGAATGGAAGACGCTTCCACCCAGCTGAAATCGTCGGGCCCGTACCCCTTCCAGGCGATGAGGTATTGGAAGCGCCCCTTCAACCAACGGGAGTCCCAAATACTGTCCACCTCGTACGTCGAGGCGTCGTCCTCGTCGGCTGCGACCGGAGGGGCAGGCGTTGTCGGGCGTCGGAGATGGCTCGCAGGGGCCTCAGGGACCAGGAGGGACCGATGAAACACGGGGTGGAGTCGCATGGAGCATGGTAGAGCCAACCGGTAGGCCACCGGGTTGAAGACGCCTCGACTGGGAAGGGACCGATAAAGCGGTGGTCCAATTTCCTCACCGGCCGGTCCGAGGGGAGGTGTTTCGTGGACAGCCACACCCGATCTCCGACTTCCAGCGGTGGCGTGGCCCATCGGGAGCGGTCGGTGACCCACTTATAGTCCTCCTTCGCCCGAATCAGCTGCCTTCGCACCAGTTGCTGCACCGCCTGCAGCTCCGAGAGGAAGTCCTGGGTCTCGGGAACAGGGGAATCTGGGATCGCCAACGGGAAAAACCGGGGATGGTAACCGACATTGGCGTGGAACGGGGTCATCTGGGTGGAGGTGTGTTGGGAGTTGTTGAATGCGAACTCCGCCAGGGGAATGTACTCGGCCCAGTTGTTCTGCTGCTGGTTGACGAAACAGCGGAGGTACTGCTCCAGGATGGCAATGACCTTCTCCGTGCCCCCGTCTGTCTCCGGATGGTGCGCCGACGATAGGCACACCTGCACCTCCAGCGCGGCCATCAGGCTTTTCCAGAACCGGGCCGTGAACTGGGCCCCGCGGTCTGACACTACCCTGTCCGGCAGGCCATGGAGGCGAAAGATGTGCTGCAGGAACAGACGGGCCGTGGTGCGGGCGGATGGCAGTCCGCGGCACGGGATGAAATGGGCCATCTTCGTGAGCATGTCCACCACCACGAGGACGGTTGTGAACGTGGAGGACAGTGGGAGATCCGTCAGGAAATCCATGGAGATTGCACCCCACGGTCTCTCCGGTGTCGGCAGCAGTTGGAGGAATCCAGGAGGTGGGCCGGACGCGGATTTGGCCTGTCGGCACATCACACAGGACGTCACGTAAACGTGCACGTCATGCCGTACCCTAGGCCACCAAAAAGTCCGCGTCACCAGGTTCAAGGTCTTGAAGAACCCGAAGTGCCCCGCCGCAGGATTGTCATGGCACTGGCTCAGGACGAGGGCTCGGAGCGGGCTTGTAGGCACGTACAGTCGGCCCCGGTGCTTCAGCAAGCCGTCCTCCAAGGTCCATGGGGACGCTGGGCCAACTTCCGCTCTCCGCTGCTGCGACCAGTCATCATGGTGCTGTGCTTCCCGCACCTGAGCCCGCAGGTCCGCCGGTTCCTGGACCGCGGCCAAGGCCTCTGCAGGCAGCACCGTCCGAGGGGGAAGGGGGTCCTTGGGGCAGAAGTATTCCGGCTTGTGGGATAGCGCGTCCGCCCTCTGATTGAGGCCGCTCGGAACATAGGTGACGTGGAAGTTGAACCGGGCGAAAAATAACGACCACCGGATCTGCTGCTGGTTCAACTTCCTGGCCGTGGTGAGGTGCTCTAAGTTCCGATGGTCCGTCCGCACCTCCACCTGGTATCGGGCCCCCTCAAGGTGATGCCGCCAAGCCTCGAACGCGGCCTTGATAGCCAGCAACTCTTTTTCCCAGATGGTGTAGTTGCGCTCGGAAGGATTGAGTTTCCGGGAGTAATAAGCGCAGGGAAAAAG
>NW_015408097.1:0-2253 GCF_001527695.2 Protobothrops mucrosquamatus
CCGAGTCTTTTTCTGCAGGAGCCGAGTAAGGGGGGCTGTCATGGTAGCAAACCTGGGGATGAAAGTCCGGTAATAGTTGGCGAACCCAAGAAGTCGCTGGACATCCTTCACACGACGTGGGGGTTGCCAACTCTGCAAAGACTCAACTTTACTCGGCTCCATGGCGATGCCCTCAGGAGAAATACAGTGACCCAAGAACGCTATAGTCGTCTTGTAAAACTGACACTTCTCTAATTAAGCATACAGCCGATGTTCTCAGAGCCGCTGCAGGACCTGACGAAGATGCTGATGATGCACCTCTCGCGATGGGGAATAGATCAGGATGTCGTCCAGGTATATCACAACGAACTGATCTAACAAGTCCCGGAAAATATCGTTCATAAAGTGCTGGAACACGGCAGGGGCGTTAGTCAGGCCAAATGGCATCACCATGTACTCGAAGTGCCCGTACCGAGTACCAAACGCCGTCTTCCACTCATCACCCGACCGAACTCTGACAAGGTTATAAGCTCCACGCAAGTCCAGTTTTGTGAAGAGCTTTGCCTCACGAAGCCGGTCCAAGAGTTCGGGGATGAGGGGCAGCGGGTATCGGTTGCGCACCGTGATGGCATTCAATTTCCGATAATCACAGCACAGCCGCAATTCACCGGACTTTTTCTTGACGAAGAGTACGGGTGCGGACACCGGTGAGGACGAGGGCCGAATAAAACCCCAGGCCAAATTCTTGTCCAAAAAGTCCCGCAATGCGGCCAACTCGGGGTCCGACATGGAATACAAACGCCCCCCTGGGAGAGGCGCATCAGGGACTAAGTCAATGGGGCAGTCATAGGGCCTGTGTGGGGGCAATTGATCCGCCTCCGACTCGGTGAACACATCAGCATAATCCGCCAATTCAGAGGGTAAGGAGACCCCCCATGGACCCCTCTACCTGACCGGCACAGATGTGGCGGGTGTGGTCCACGCACTGCAAGCTTGGAAAGGTGACCAAGTTCTGTGACCAATAAATCTGTGGGTCATGTGCTCGAAGCCACGCCATTCCCAAGACCACAGGGAAATGCAGGTCTGAGGTGGATGGCCTCCTCATGGGTACTGGATGGCCTCCTCATGGGTACTGGATGGCCTCCTCATGGGTACTGATGGCCATACATAGTGGTTGCGTGGCAGCCTTAATTGGCCCAGACCGAAGCACTCGACCATCAATGGTCTCCACTAACATCGGTGGATCCACGGGGCATTGGGGAATCGCCCATTGAGCCACGAATGCTGCGTCTATAAAGTTTGTAGTGGCCCCAGAGTCAATCAACGTATGGACAGAAATCCCCTTGGGCAACTTAGGAAGAATCAGGCGCGCCTCCAAGATCAAATGTTTTGGGGGTCCGTGGGCATCATCAGAAGGGTGTGGCTCAGAGGTGCGGGACGCCCGACCCAAAAGGCCTTTCAGGTCAGGCGTGGGCCGTTTCCCGATAGGGGAGCCGATGGCAGTCTCGGGACAAGCTCCGTCACAGACGCCCCTCGTCGCTTCTTGGGGCAGAAAGCGGCCAAATGCCCAGGGTCCTCACAGTAAAAACACAACCCCCCCGAACGTCGCCTGTTCATCTCTGCCACCGATAGACAAGGTCTGGCAGCACCTAACTCCATTGGCTCCTCCCTCTGGACCGGGGTTGCACTCACAACGGGGGCCGTACGGGTCTCTGGGATGGCACGGCGACTCCTTCGCTGCTGCAGCCGGGCGTCGATCCGCAGACAGAGATGAATGAGCCCAGTAATGTCCGGGGGAATATCAACACGGGCCAGCTCATCCAGCATCTCCTCCGACAACCCATCCTGGAAAGCGTCCACAAGCGCAGCCTCATTCCAGGCTGAATCCTGGCTAAGCAGCCGAAATTCACTGATATAGCCCTGCAGGGGGCGTCGGCCTTGCCTCAGAGCCTTCAAACGCCGGGTAGCCGTCTGGGTCTTGATGGGGTCTTCATACATTAACCACATGTACTCACAAAACCCCACAAAGTTGTCCATCAATGGACTAGGTTGGGCTAGCAAGGGTGTGCCCCAATGAGCTGCAGGACCAGAGAGCATACTTATCATAAACCCCACTTTATCCCGGTCAGTGGGGAAATCATCTGCTTTCACACTGATATACAAGCGGCATTGTCCCATGAAAACAGGAAACATGTCCGGGTTGCCATCAAATTTGTCCGGCCTCCCCACTTGGCATTTTCTCCTGGGTGGTGGTGGAGCAGCAGGAACGTGGGC
>NW_015408098.1:0-2253 GCF_001527695.2 Protobothrops mucrosquamatus
TGTGAGAGGGATCTCGGAGTCCTAGTGGACAATCACTTAAATATGAGCCAGCAGTGTGCTGCAGCTGCCAAAAAAGCCAACACAGTGCTGGGCTGCATTAACAGAGGGATAGAATCAAGATCACGTGAAGTATTAATACCACTTTACAATGCCTTGGTAAGGCCACACTTGGAATACTGCATCCAGTTTTGGTCACCACCACGATGTAAAAAAGATGTTGAGACTCTAGAAAGAGTACAGGGAAGAGCAACAAAGATGATTAGGGGACTGGAGGCTAAAGCATATAAGGAACGGTTGCTGGAATTGGGTATGTCTAGTTTAACAAAGAGAAGGACGAGGGGGGACATGATAGCAGTGTTCCAATATCTCAGGGGTTGCCATAAAGAAGAGGGAGTCAAGCTATTCTCCAAGGCGCCTGAAGGCAGGACGAGGAGCAACGGGTGGAAGCTAACCAAAGAGAGAAGCAACCTAGAACTAAGGAGAAACTTCCTGACAGTTAGAACAATTAACCAGTGGAACAACCTGCCTCCAGAAGTGGTGAATGCTCCAACACTGGAAATTTTTAAGAAGAGACTGGACAGCCGTTTGTCTGAAATGGTGTAGGGTTCCTGCCTGGGCAGGGAGTTGGACTCGATGACCTCCAAGGTCCCTTCCAACTTTATTATTATTATTATTATTATAGAATGTAGTGCAGAGCCATATTAACAGCATCATCTGCTGATCTATTCGGTTGGCAAATTGCAAGGGGTCTAATAGCGGATCTGTGATGGTTTTCAGGTGGGCCAGCACTAACCTTTCAAAGGTTTCCATAACTACAGATGTCAGAGCAACCGGTCTGTAGTCATTCAGTTCTTTGATGGAGGGTTTCTTTGGCACTGGGATAGTAGAACATTTGAAGCAAGAAGGAATATAGCACATCTCTAGTGATTTATTAAAGATTCGGGTGAAGATGGGGGGCAATTGATCAGCACAAGTTTTCAAGCAAGAAGGAGTTATCTTTTCTGTGCCTGGTGCTTTTCCAAGGCTTTTGTCTGTGAAATAGACCTTGCACATCATTTTCTGTAATCACCAGAGGTGGGGGACCCAAGGGGATGGGGTCAGTTGTAGGAGGTCTGACTGTTGTTGGTGTATCTGAGATAGGGATGGTGGAGATAGGTGACAGTGGTTTCTTCTCAAACCTACAGTAAAACACATTCAGGTCATCTGCCACTTGTCGATTTCCTTCAGCATGGAGAGAAGGTTTGCTGTAGCCGGTGATATTTTTAAGAGTTTTTTCCACATATTTGCTGGATCATTTGCTGAGAACTGATTCTTTAGCTTTTCAGAGTAGCTTCTTTTTGCTGCTCTGATCTCCCTTGTTAATACATTTCTGGCCTGATTGTAATTTAGCTGTGAACCAAGGCTTATTGTTACGGTATATTCGCAAGTTCCTGGTTGGTACACATAGGTCTTCACAAAAGCTAATATATGATGTTACAGTATCTGTGAGTTCATCCAAGTCTGCAGAGGTATCTTTGAAAACTTTCCAATCAGTGCAGTCAAAGCAAGCCTGCAGTTTTAGCTTTGCCTCCTCAGTCCAAGACCTCACTGATTTAATTGTTGGTTTTATGGTTTTAAACCTTTGTCTATAAACAGGTACAAGGTGACTCATACAATGATCAGAGTGTCCCACAGCTGCTCGTGGTAAAGACCAATAAGCATCTTTTAGTGTTGTGTCACAATGGTCTACTGTATTCTTGCCTCTAGTGCAGCGGTTCTCAACCTATGGGTCGGGACCCCATTTGGGGTCGATCGACCATTTCACAAGGGTCGCCAAGCAAGGCTGTCCGCCATTTTTTTTGTCTGCCATTTTTTCCCCTTTTCCGACGGGTGCCTTACCTCCCTTGGGCTGGGCCAGCTGGTGGTCGGCCTGCTCCATCTCTGCCGCTTGCCAGCTACACCTCGGCCGACGCAGGGGGCGGAACCACGCATGCGCAGCACTCCCGGGCAGGGAAAGTCCTCGACTTACAACCGGTTGGGTAGTCCTCGACTTACGACCGATTTAGTCCTTGACCTACGACCAGTTGGGGGTCGCGGCATTAAAAAGGTTGAGAACCACTGCTCTAGTGAGACAGTTGACATGCTGAAAATATTTTGGTAGCTCTTGGCTTAAGTTAGCATTGTTGAAATCACCTAGCACAATGAGGAGTGAATCAGGATGTTTTTCTTAAGGCCATATAATCTGGTCAGCTGGAGTTCGTAATGCATTGTTTA
>NW_015408099.1:0-2253 GCF_001527695.2 Protobothrops mucrosquamatus
GGTAAATGAAGTATCTTTCGGAAAGTTGTATATGCTTTAGTCCACTCACAGTTTGATATTTCATAATGGCTACTTCTTTGTCATAGAAGAACTCTACTATGTATAAACCTCTATTTCAACCATCTGAATGTACAGACTTTAAAACACTGATAATTGACAAACATTAAGGTACAGTTGCAAGGTAATCAAGTAGCAGCCCTAGGAATGATCTTTTGTAAAAAGGGAGCAGGGCTTTGAAGTTCCCCACCAACTGAAGTCAGTGACTGTTGCTTTGAATGCTCCTGCAGTAATTGTCTGAATTATTTTAAAAAATGATTAGAATTTACTGGGGGTTGTTTTGGACTATGACTCAGTCTTCCAACCTGGTCTAGATGTAAAGAACAAAATCCAGGGCCAGGAACAGACACTCTGGTATCTTCCAGATTTGTTATGCTACTCACAACAATGATAAAGAACGGCAATATGGAAGACAATAGGTTTGTTTATAATAATAATAATGATAATGATAAAGTTGGAAGGGACCTTGGAGGTCATCTAATCCAACCCCCTGCTCAGGCAGGAAACCCAATACCATTTGGACAAATGGCTGTCCAGTTTCTTCTTAAAAACTTCCAGTGTTGGAGCATTCACCGCTTCTGGAGGCAGGTTGTTCCATTGGTTAATTGTTCTAACTGTCAGGAAGTTTCTCCTTAGTTCTAGGTTGCTTCTCTCCTTGATTAGTTTCCATCCATTCCTTCTTGTCTTGCCTTCAGATGCTTTAGAGAATAACTTGACTCCTTCTTCTTTGTTGCAACCCAAGATATTGGAAGACTGCTATCATGTCACCCCCAGTCCTTCTTTTCATTAAACTAGACATTCCCAATTCCAGCAATCATTCCTTATATGTTTTAGCCTCCAGTCCCCTAATCATCTTTGTTGCTCTTCTCTGTACTCTTTCTAGAGTCTCAACATCTTTTTTACATCGTGGTGACCAAAACTGGATACAGTATTCCAAGTGTGGCCTTACCAAGGCATTGTAAAGTGGTATTAATACTTCACGTGATCTTGATTCTATCCCTCTGTTAATGCAGCCTAGCACTGTGTTGTCTTTTTTGGCAGCTGCAGCACACTGCTGGCTCATATTCAAATGATTGTCCACTAGGACTCCGAGATCCCTCTCACAGTTACTACTATTGAGCAAGGTACCCCCTATACTATACCTGTACATTTGGTTTTTCTTGCCTAAATGTAGAACCTTACTTTTTTCACCATTGAATTTCATTTTGTTAGATAGCGTCCAGTGTTCAAATCTGTCCAGATCCTCCTGTATCCTAAGCCTGTCTTCTGGAGTGTTGGCTATTCCTGCCAGCTTGGTGTCGTCTGCAAATTTGATGAGTTCCCCATCTATCCCCTCATCCAGATCGTTGATGAAGATGTTGAAGAGCACTGGGCCCAGAATAGAGCCCTGGGGCACCCCACTACACACTTCCCTCCATGTAGATGCGGTTCCATTGAGGACCACACACTGAGTACAGCCGGTCAGCCAGCTACGGATCCATCTGGTGGTGATGCTGTCTAACCCACTTTTTTCTATCTTATCAAGTAGTAGGTTGTGATCTACTTTGTCAAATGCCTTACTGAAGTCCAAGTAAATTATATCCACAGCATTCCTCTGGTACACTAATTTTGTCACTTGGTCAAAGAGTACAATAAGATTTGTCTGGCATGATCTGTTTTTGACAAACCCATATTGGCTTTTAGTAATGACTTTGTTTGCCTGTAGGTGTTTGCTGATTCGTTGTTTGATTATCTTTTCCAGAATCTTCCCAGGTATTGAGGTCAGGCTGATAGGTCTGTAATTTCCTGGGTCCTTTTTTTCCCCCTTTTTTGAAGATGGGAACTACATCAGCTCTTTTCCAGTCCTCTGGTAGTTCCCCAGTGCTCCAGGATCTTTGAAAAATATAGTTCAGTGGTTCTGAGATCACATCTGCCAGTTCCTTGAGAACCTTGGGGTGTAATCCATCTGGTCCTGGTGATTTGAACTCGTCTAGGCTGGACAGGTGTTCACGTACCATTTTTTTTGCCTATCTTAACTTGTATTTCTATTTTGTTTTTTATGGCACTATTTTTGATAGGTTGGTTTGTTTTTTCCCTTTGTGTAAAGACAGATGCGAAAAATGAGTTAAATAGTTCTTTCTCCCTGTTGCTTGTCACCTTCTTGCCACTTTCACCCACTAATGGACCAATCGTTTCCTTCACTTTTTTCTTGTTTTT
>NW_015408100.1:0-2253 GCF_001527695.2 Protobothrops mucrosquamatus
ATCCACCCTGGTTCCCCCTAAAAATTTATTAAAACACCCCTGTAAAAACGTTCTTAACTTAAATAATTTGAATAGTTTTTTGTCCGTGACCACTGCATGCCACCTCTCGGGGTTCCACACCCCATCCTCGAGGTAGGCCCCCGAGATGTTCCTGGGCCAGGCCTGCGCGAGGGGTGAATCGCGCAGGGCCAGCAGGGCCGTCTTCGTATACATAGTCCGAACAGGGGAGTCCGTGGCATAGAGGGGGGGGTGATGTTTAATCCCCTTAGGTCTTTCAAAACAAGGCCAAACGGAGACACAAACAGGCCGCAAGATATGATCCCCAGGTCCTCTAACCGGGTCCTCTAGGCCGGGGCGGGCCAAGTCCAAGTCCAGGCCCAAATCCAGGCCCTTGCCCGGCCAAGGCCGCTGGAAAGGCCGCTGGAAAGGCCGCAGGGATCATCGAGGCTGCTGGGGGGGCTCTAAAACCACCGGAAGGTCTCCAAAAAAGGCCTCCAAGCCATTGAAATCAGGACGGCCAAAAAGGCCCTCGGATAGGCCACCAAACAGGCCGCTCGGCCATCGCGACCACCAGAGCTGCCACCACTGGGGGGCCATCGAGGCTGCCCGAAGAGCCCTCCGAAGGTCCCAGGCCGCCGGGGAGGCTTAAAACCATCGTCGGAGGGGCCGCCTGGAGGGGCCATCGAGGGGCCGCCTGGAGGGGCCATCGAAGCCGCCCACAGAGTTCTTGGCCAGGCCGCCGCAGCCACCAAGGAGGCCACCGAGTCCACGCGGGCCTCCAGAGATCGTCAGGGAGGCCCTCCAGGTCGTCAAAGACATCTCCGAGTCCGGAAGGGGTTGAGAGGGGCCGCCGAAAAAGTCTCCACGGTCAAAGCGGGCGCCCAGGAGAAGCCGTCCGGGCCGCCCAGGCCGCCGCCTCCCCCACGAGGAGAAGCCATCCGGGCCACCCAGGAGCCATCCGGGCCGTCTCCCCCACGAGGAGAAGCCATCCGGGCCGCCCAGGAGAAGCCATCCGGGCCGCCCAGGCCGCTGCCTCCCCCACAAGTATCTCCGCAGCCAGGTGGTCCGGGCCGAGTGGTCCGGGCCGAGCCGTCCGCCCTGAGGGCCGCCGGAAAAGCCACCCGCAAACCACCAACGGGGCCGCCAAGGATGGAAGGCCGGGAAAGCCGAAAAGGCCAAAAAAACGGTAACCAAGTCGGCTCCACGTCCCCCGCGCCCCCATGCGTCCCGTATCCAGTCCAGGGGGCTTACCGGGGGAGGAATCCACATGGGGGGAGTCTCCGGACCTTCAGGGAGCTTTCCAATCTTTCCAAGCTCCCCCTTTAGCCATTTCGGGCTCCGCGTTTTCGGAGCTATTCACTGAAGACCGCCATCTCTCACGCATGCGCAGTTATTATTATGGTCTATATTAATAGAGTTCCAGTTAAACATATTGAGTGTGTTTCCTGACCTTGAAGAGCTGGCAATAGCATTGATGATATGGAAAGCTGCTAAGGCAGTGATAGCGAACCTTTTAGAGATTGAGTGCCCAAACTGCAATCCAAAACCCACTTATTTATTGCTGGGTGCCAGGTGGGCGTGGCCCACTGGCTGGTCATGGCTGACTGGGTGGGTGTGGCCAAGATAGGTGTGGTCACCTTGATGTTGCTTGTGGGGAGGGACGCCTGTGAGGGCTGGGCAGGATTGGGGGAGATCCAGGGAGTCTCTGGCAGGTGGGGCAGTGGGCAGGAGGCTCATCCTGCAGGGTGAGGTGAGGCAAGGCGAGGCAGGGTGGGGGTGCCATTGTCACAGGGCAAGGCGAGGCAGGGGCCTGGGCGGCTGCTGCCTGACACCATCGGCCCCTGCACACAGAGGCCAGCGAGCACATGGGGGGCCAACAGTGTCCGTCAGCAGCCACAGCCTGCCAGCCCCTCAACCGGCACACTCTGGGGCTCTGCACCAGCAGTTCAGAGAAGCCGCCTCTGAGCTGGATGGCCAGCTGACAGGTGAGGAGGCAATGCAGTGCATCATGCCTGGGAAAAGGAGAGCATGCGAGGCCAGGAGGGATGGGATTAGGGGGAGGGAAACTAGCTGTGCTGGGATGCATCCGGCCATGTGGGACCTCAGCGAGTTAGTGGGTGGTTGGTTGAAGAGGGATGGTTGCCATCTCTGGGGCATGGCATGCGTGCCCACAGAGAGGGCTCTGAGTGCCGCTTCTGGCACGCATGCCATAGGTTCGCCACCACTGTGCTAAGGTATCATAACTGCCCACAC
>NW_015408101.1:0-2253 GCF_001527695.2 Protobothrops mucrosquamatus
TATTCCAGAAAGGGAAATGAAATCTTCACCTAGGCTGATCCTCAGAGTCCAGAAAATGTTGCTAGTCCCTGATCCACCACTGTTAATATTCTAAAAAATAAAATGAAGGCTTTTTTTCCCCTTAAGAGATAAAATCACATTCAGGAAAGCCTGCATTTGCTGAGATGAGATGTAGCTCTATCATTTTATTGCTTTTAAGTACAGGTAATTTGCTATTACTTAAGATAGATACTGTATAAGCAATCTGATGTCCTCTGATTCATTTAGATCTAAACTGTACAATTCTGATTATGGTGCCAGGAGTTCAGGGGTGCTGAATGTTGGCTACACCTGGCTTTCGATTTTTATATTGCATATGATAATAGGACCCATTAACAAAACTGCATTGCAAAATTTATTTAGATAAGAATTTATATACAGTAGGCAATTTATGTCATTTCCAATCTTAGGTCCGAATCCAAGTACCTTGGACACTCTTACCCTGTACTTTTCTTCAATTTTACCTGACTTTTGCTTTCTTCGGGACCTGTGATCCTCCAAAACCATTATTTTCCTTTACTGTTTATCTGCATCTATGCTTCTATAGCAAATGTACAGAAATTGAATGTTGCATTAGATACCGAACAGCATATTGAAACTGTACTCTGAAGCAGGCTGGATCACTCTTAACTGGGACATTTTTTGTAGTTTTGTATTTTCCTCCATTACAAAAACAATACAAATGTTTTGCATTTTGCCCAATACAGTGTAGACTGATATCTTCAGAAAATTGGCTGACTAATTTGTCATCATTACATAGAATCCATACATGGGAAGCAGGACATGTGCTGCAGGCCATGGAACACACCCAACTGGATCATATGAAGACCCTAAGCTGCACTCCTGTGGTTTGATGTCATTAGGTTGTCTTTGAATGACCATCTACTACAAATGTCTACCTTTTTTCATTGTGCTTTGCTTGAAATCACTAGCAAGACACTTACTTCTGTCCTGCTCTGTTAAGGGATTTATAGTTGGACTTGAAAATGACATTAAAATATGATGTGCAAATACAAATTTGTCCAATTGAATTCTCCCTCCATCCTATCCCCAGGTAGGTTTTAGAGAAGCAACTAGATCTTTTTATTCATGGAAACTGATCAATATTCTACAAAGAAAATTAAGTTTAAAATAATATCTGCATAGTGCAGAATGTCTGCTAAGGCAGAAAAACACCTGCAAATACTGAATATACTGAGATTTTTTCCTTTGTTCTCTTTATAGTGACCGTTATATGTCATGAAAGGGAATTTATCTAAAACATAACTATTTGTTTCATAGAAACTGGAGAGACAGATTTTTTTTAAATCCCACTAGTCTCATAGCAAAGAATAATACTGATTTATCTTTGAATTTTCAAATTCTAACACTTCAAATCTTCAAATTCTAACACTTTTCTTGATAGCTTTAAGTATAGGAATATTGGTCCTAAAATGCTTATATGACAAAGATCAAAAGCCTTAGCTAATAATTTCATAATTGATTTTACTTGTAAAACATAAACAACTTTTCCTTTTGATCTTTTGATGGTAGAAGAAAGTAAAAACACATAGCCACATGAACCTTTCAATATTCTTCTTTACATTTTTTTTAAAAGAGAGAATTGTCCACTTGCTGCAGCATATTTTAAAGCTGAAAGTATAAATGCCACAAGGTGCAAAAATACAACTTTTATCCATAATGATAAATATATTGCATGTTCTAAAACATGGTCACCATATGTCTTGATCACACTTTACATCAATTTATAATTTTCATCTATTTATGCAAACAGTGCTGGCATTGTGACATGTTCCATTAACATACAGTACTTTCCTTTCAATAAAATATGGTGATGAATCTAACTGTTCAAAACTTTATTTACAGTGTAACTGGCTCCCCAGTTACAAACTTGGATAGTGAGTGTTGCTGGGAGTGGATTTTTAAGAAACATATGAAGGTTACCACTCTGTCTGAAAGAACCCTTGGGTTTGTAACGATACACAATGCACACTCATAAAAAATAAAAAGCAATGCATCTCCACCCCAGGCCACCCCAACGATGCCCTTGACGTGATGGCCCGCTGCCTGGAGGCCGTACGGGTCTGGATGGGGAGGAACAGACTCAGGCTCAACCCTTCCAAGACCGAGTGGCTGTGGTTGCCGGCGTCTCGGTATGGTCAGCTGACGCCATCGCTGACTATAGGGGGCGAATCTTTGGCCCCCTCAGAGAGG
>NW_015408102.1:0-2253 GCF_001527695.2 Protobothrops mucrosquamatus
GCACTGTCTATAACTCTGTCTGAAAATTGAGAACTGCACAAACAATGCTGCTGATCTTATGTCAGCGAATGGAATGAAATGCAGATAATTAGTCTAGCCTTTCCAACTATTTTGAATGTAACCATCATCAAAAGAAAAATAAGGCAAGAAATAGTAAAGGGAAAAGGCAGAAAGGAGACCCAGCAACAGCAAAAGACTAAACTCAGCAATGATTGGATCTTGTATTAGTTCTATTGTTGCATTACTCCACTGGATTGACAATTAGTTTGCTTCTTCTTACCACCGGTCTATCAAACACTACCATCATAGAAATATCCTAGCTCAAATAAGAATGGGTTGACTAGAAATGTAAAAGAAAAACATGGAGCAAATGTGCAAGATCCATTGAAGTGGAGATCTGCTGTGACATGATCAGCACCACTGAACAAACTCAGCTAGGATTGATCATTTTTAGTCAAATACAAACATATTTTGCTTGAAGACAGATTATGCATCTGATACTGAATCCATTCTAAACTCATATCTGGAGGTTGCTTAACCTATCCCCTGTGCCAAGGAATACCACAGTCTAAGCCACATGTTGGTCAGTGCATAATACAATTAAGTGCAACTTTTTCCTTCCTTTAGAACAGTGTTTCTCAACCTTGGCAACTTCCAGAATTCCTCAGCTAGCATGGGAAATTAACTTTGGAGAGATGAAATCCACACATTTTAAAGTTGTCAAGGTTGAAAAACACTGCTTTAAAGAATTCAGTGTAACTAGGGGTGGGGTGGGATACAAGCATACTGGCCACGGCATTTATGGATTGTGAATTATGAGCTGCAACTGATTGCTACAGAGAGAGTGTTTTCATTTTTGTCCGATACTCCATACCTGTATAGTTCTTCCACAGTTTTCTCAAAAATACCTTTATTCTGCTAATGATATTGTAGTTCTTACTGCATCTTGGCTTCATCTCAGATTTTCAGCAGGACAAATCTATGTCTGTCTGTCTGTCTGTCTGTCTGTCTGTCTGTCTGTCTGTCTGTCTGTCTGTCTGTCTGTCTGTCTGTCTGTCTGTCTGTCTGTCTGTCTGTCTGTGTATCTATCCGTCCGTCTGTCCGTCCGTCCGTCCGTCCGTCCGTCCGTCTGTCCGTCCGTCCGTCCGTCCGTCCGTCCATCCATCCATCTATCTATCTATCTATTTATCTATCTATCTATCTATCTATCTATCTATCTATCTATCTATCTATCTATCTATCTATCTATCTATCTATCTATCTATCTATCTATCTATCTATCTACCTATCAATGTATTTTATGTTGCTTTGTCACTTGAATTCTAAACAGCACCTAGCAGCATTTCTTAGCTGTATTTATAAACTTAATGGTATTGCTATTATGTTTTTTATCTTTGTCCAAGCACTTTAAATTTTAGTTGTTCTTTTAGTATGTAGATTAGACTATTGGTACAGTGGGAAGACTTTAAAGTTAGTATTGAATGTAAATGTTGTTGATCAGTGACCAAAATAAATGAAGATGATGCTCCAGCTAGCAAGTGCAAAATGTTAACATTGCAATGATTATAAAAAACAAACTTATCCAGCAGAACATTCTAGTAATTCATTCATCATACAGTAGAAGACCATATTATAGCCAGAAAACATAACACCATAGATCATTACAATTTATCTTCATATATCCTGGGTAGCACTAATTACTTATGTCTTGTATATATTGAAAAAGGCACATTTTCAGAAGTTTTTTGAATATTAGAAATGAAGGTGTGGACATTATTCCTGACATGAAAGCAAATATTCTGGTAAGAGCTAATATCTTGTTGTCTAACTCAGTTTTTTTTAAATACCTTAAATTTGCATATGAAATTTAAACTAGGCTCTGATTTTAATTTTTGAGAAAGGTTCATATTTCATAATGAAGTATTTATTTATATTTGGATTTATATCCCGCCCTTCTCCCGTAGGACTCAGGGCGGCTGACAATCTATTTAAAATACATACAAAACAATACAAATTTAAAATTAATTAAAAGGAATATTTAAATATTTGTCGAATTTAAAATATAATTAAAACCTCCCTAAAAATTACCCTAGGCCAGTCCTGCAAGCTGGAATAACCAAGTCTTGAGGGCGCGGCGAAAGGAAGGGAGATCAGGGATAACCCTGATCTCTGGGGGCAGTTCATTCCAGAGGGTGGGAGCTCCCACAGAGAAGGCCCTCCCCCTTGGGGTCGCCAGCCGGCACTGTCTGGCTG
>NW_015408103.1:0-2252 GCF_001527695.2 Protobothrops mucrosquamatus
CAGAAAAATGGGCAGGATCAGAGGAATTCCAACTATGGCAATTAATCCCTATTTAGAATGATGGACTTCAAAGAGCTAATTGCTGTTGCTAAAACCCGGGTATTGTGTATTTTCGCTTACTTTGTGTTGTTCTGTTGAACGAACTTGGCGTGGTCCAGCCAGGAGGCAGCCGTTTTATTTGATAGCAAAGAACGCTCAAGGTGGCTGTTTACAAGGCTAAGCGAATCGCTGTCGTCGTTAAGCGAATCACACGGTCATTAAACGAATCTGGCTTGATGTCCTTGTTAGTAGCCAGCTGCGAAGGACACAAATGGGAATCACATGACCCAGGAACGCTGCAGCTGATGTTACTACAGGATGGGTTGCCAAGCATCCAAATTTTAATCCCACGACGGTGAGGGGGACGGTCGTAAGTGCGAGGACCACGCATACGTCCCTTTTTTTCACAGCCGTTGTAACTTCCAACGGTCACTAAACGAAGACAATTGAGCCCCCAAATTTCCGTTCCTAAGCGAGAGCCTTGTGAAGCGTGTTTTGCCCCACTTTGCGACCTTTCTCGCCACCGTCGTTAAGTGAATCGTGGCGGCTGTTCCGTTAGGTAACAGGTTAAGTAAATCCGGCTTCCTCCATTGACTCTGTCAGAAGGTCACAAAAAAGGGACACTGGGGACGCGGCGACCCGTCATAAATATGAGCCGGTTGTCCTTTTGAATTTTGATCACGTGACCCCGGGGAATGCTGCAATGGTCGTAAGTGTGAAACACGGCTGTAAGTCACTTTGTTCTTTGTTGTAATGTCAAACGGTCACTAAACAAACTGTCGTAAGTAAATAGGGTATGTCTAGTCCAAGGGTAGGCAACCTTGGCTCTTTTATGACTCGTGGACTTCAACTCCCAGAATTCCTGAGCCAGCCATGCTGAGGGGAAAGGGAGAGGTTTCCAAGCTGAGCCATGCTGGCTCAGGAATTCTGGGAGTTGAAGTCCACGAGTCATAAAAGTCAAGGTTGCCTACCCCTGGTCCAGTCTAATGAAGAGAAGGACGAGGGGCGACATGATAGCAGTGTTCCAGTATCTCAGGGGCTGCCCCAAAGAAGAGGGAGTCAAGCTATTCTCCAAAGCACCCGAAGGCAGGACAAGAAGCAATAGATGGAAACTCACCAAGGAGAAAAGCAACCTAGAACTAAGGAGAAATTTCCTGACTGTGAAGACAATTAACCGGCGGAACCACCTGTCACCAGAAGTTGTGAATGCTCCAACACTGGAAGTTTTTAAGAAGAGACTGGACAGCCATTTGTCTGAAATGGTGTAGGGTTTCCTGCCCGAGCAGGGGGTTGGACTAGATGACCTCCAAGGTCCCTTCCAACTTTATTATTATTAAGTCGAGGACTGCCTGCATAAGAAGCGGGGGGGGGGGGGCAGGCAGCTGCTTTTGCCTTGTTCCAGAATTTTGTTGTTGTTGATTCCTTAAATCCGGCCATTTTGCCAGCTGTGTGACTTGCCAACATCTGCCCTCAATGATCACTGGCCTCAACACACTTTTCGGGTCCTCTGGGCTGAAGGACACGTGCAGAAGGAATGTGTCCTCTTCAAAGGTGACGCAACTGTACACATACACACACACACACCCTGTAACCCCTACCCACCACCCGATTTTCCCGCTTCCACTGGACCCCTCACCCCCTCTTTCTTCTCCGCAGGCCACAAGGACTGCTGGAACCAGGATTCGGTGACCGAGGAACAGGTGTTCAGGTAAGGGGGTGGCCCAGATCTGAGGATGGGGTCCTTGGACTGGGTTCACACAACACGCTAAACGAGGGAGAAGCAACTTGGGGGTCTCAGCAAAAGATACAGGCCAGAGTTTATCGGACTGAGCATCCAGGAAGTCAGGTTAATGGTGCACAAAGCAAAAACGTTAGCTGGTTGGTGTCCTGGTGGATGGGGCTCCTTCCTTCTTTTCCTAGTCTATGGGATGAAAACTGCCTTTGCCAAGCGCTTCCCAGAATGGGGGTGGAAGTCCACCCATACTGGTTGGAAAATTCTAGAAGTTGAAGACTACCCATATTGGCTAGGGAATTCTGGGAGTAGAAATCCATCCAAGATGGCTAGGGAATTCTGGGAGTGGAAGTCCAAGATGGCTAGGGAACTGTGGGAGTGGAAGTCCATCCAAGATGGCTAGGGAATTCTGGGAGTGGAAGTCCAAGATGGCTAGGGAATTCTGGGAGTGGAAGTCCAAGATGGCTAGGGAATTCTGGGA
>NW_015408104.1:0-2252 GCF_001527695.2 Protobothrops mucrosquamatus
ACCGCTTCTGGAGGCAGGTTGTTCGACTGGTTAATTGTTCTAACTGTCAGGAAGTTTCTCCTTAGTTCTAGGTTGCTTCTCTCCTTGCTTAGTTTCCACCTGTTGCTTCTTGTCCTGCCTTCAGGCGCCTTGGAAAATAGCTTGACTCCCCCCTTTTTTGTGGCAGCCCCTCAAATATTGGAACAGGAGAGGAGGGGAGAGGAGGGGAGGGGAGAGAAGAGAAGAGAAGAAGCTTTATTGTCACTTTTTCTGTGTATACACTGGCACATATTAAAAATGCTGATGCCTATGGAAAAAGAAAGAAAGAAAGAAAGAAAGAAAGAAAGAAAGAAAGAAAGAAAGAGGGAGGGAGGGAGGGAGGGAGGAAGGAAGGAAGGAAGGAAGGAAGGAAGGAAGGAAGGAAGGAAGGAAGGAAGGAAGGAAGGAAGGAAGGAAGGGAGAAAGAGGAGGTAAAGCATATCTCACCATGTTGAGGGATGACAGCAGCAGGCATAGTCCAGGTTTCTCCCAAATGTCACAATTCTTCTCTTTTCCTCTCTGCTTGTTTCTTCTTACGTGCTTGTTTGGCTGTTAGGAGGTTGCTATGGAAACTATGTACACTTCCTGTGATGCTCTGTCGGCCATGCTCTCTCCTGGCAGGTGGACTGGAACCTCAGGGCACAGAAGACCTCAATCTTGAATAAAGCAATTTGGACCTCAATCTTGAGTAAAGCTACCAGGCACTTACCTTTTTTTTTTCTTTTTCCTTTCAAATAATATCACCTGCATTCATGGAAACTTGGTTTAAATCATAACGATGATTCTGGAGGAGTCATTGCAGCTCAATTTGCAAAACACACTGAAGGTCAAGCAAGGCAAGAGTGATTTAGCTTAATGTGTTGTGAGAAGTGGACCACTGTAATGTGAACTTGATTTGCGAGCAAGATGAATAAATGTAAGCTTTATTCAGGCAAAACATCTCTTATTCTGGAGAGTATTTTTCATTACGATGAGAGATCTGTCCGAAAGGAGACTTCACCGCCTTTGTTAAATATCTAATTCTGAAAGTACCCACAAGTTTGTAATCTCAAAATTGGATTATACTTATTTCATGGGGCAGCCCTTGATGAAAATCTGGTCTGATCCGAACTGATCCAACAGGATTAAGGATGCCCAGGATAATGAAACTTCCCTGGTTGGAGGCTGCCTGCTGAACACAAGTCAAAGTGCTCACGATGAAAAAAAGAATCTTTCGTATTTTTATTTACTGAGTTTACAGATAGTCCTCGACTTACGACAGTTCATTTAGTGACTGTTCGAAGTTACAACAGCACTGAAAAAGTGACTTACGAGTTTTTCACTCTTAACAACCGTTGCAGCATCCCAGGGCGGTGTGTGTGTGTGTGTGTGTGTGTGTCACGTGATCAAAATCCAGACGCTTGGCAACTGGCATGTATTCCTGATGGTTGTGGTGTCTCGGGGGCTCACGTATTCCCTTTTGCGACCTGACAAGCAGTCAATGGGGAAGTTGGATTCACTTAACAACTTATGAACAGCAGTGTTTCACTTAATCACTGTGGCAAGATCGTAAAATGGGGCAAAATTCACTTTCGCAACTATCTCAACGTGGCAACGGAAATTTTGGGCTTAATTATAACTCAAAGACTACTGTAGAAGCCCTACTTTCATACAGCCCATCCTGCACTCTTAGGCCATACGTGAAGCACGTTTAACAGATTTACTATCAATAGTTTACTTTCTTTTGAGGCAGAACCCTGCATTATACAGAATTGACATTGGAACTGAAGCAAGCCCCCTCACTGGTCAGAAAGCGGTTACAAAGTCTTTCAAAACCGTTATGTTAGTTCCAATTCAAATCTCCCCCTCTCTTGACCGTTCTTTGATTAATGGAGAATTTTTTAGATTTCCCCTAAAATAGCCTTGCAGCTTGGAAATATTAAGGCTTTAGAAAACTAGATATGCTTGGCCTAAAGAAGAGAAGGACTAGGCCGCAGGGGTAGGTCATCTTGGCTCTTTTATGACTCGTGGACTTCAACTCCCAGAATTCCTGAGCCAGCATGGCTCAGCTTGAAAACCTCTCCCTTTCCCCTCAGCATGGCTGGTTCAGGAATTCTGGGAGTTGAAGTCCACAAGTCATGAAGGGGCCATAGTTCCCCCATGCTGGCTCAGGAATTCTGGGAGTTGAAGTCCACAAGTCATGAAGGGGCCATAGTTCCCCCATGCTGGCTCAGGAATTCTGGGAGTTGAAGTCC
>NW_015408105.1:0-2252 GCF_001527695.2 Protobothrops mucrosquamatus
ACCTTGAGGTAAGATGGGCAGCCTATAAATTTAATAAACAGACAAACAAATAATCAAACAAATAAATTAAAAAAAAACCTGGCATGCCCAGATTTCCTGGAAGATTGCAACCATTTTCTGGACCATACAATACTGATCTTCTACGCACATGGCAATCTGCCTTGAGAAGGCCTTGATAATTATTCAGCATTTTTATTTGTGGTGGTGGTGGTGGTGGTGGTGGTGGTGGAGAGGAACAGGTTGTGATCCATTCTGATCAAATAAAACGTGCTTTCCAATCTTCATTCCAAGGAGAAGAGAAAGTCATGGGGCACTTGCACTTCTTTAAGATCAAAGTAACCCAAAGGAAGGTCCTTTTCACTGTTCGATTCGCCTCCTGGCGGCAATTTGCAGCTCATCATTTTGCAAACGCCAATTTTCACACATCACTTCAAGAGAAGAAGCTAATCCCACGGATTTTTCCTCCTACAGGTATCTACGCCCAGCAAGGAAGGGTACTAATCCTTGAGAAATTGTTGGGAAATTTCTCTTCTCCCTGGACTTCTAAGGAAGCGTCCCTCCCCAATTTGGTGGGGAAATTTGAAAAACAATCTATATAAATAAAAATGTAAATGTTCGTTTGTTCAAAATCTTAAATCTCCGAAAGTTCTTCACCAATTGCTTTGAAATTTTGATACAACATTGCATTCGAATACGCGCGTGTTTTTATATACCTATATTATATAGATGTCACACCTGTGACAGGTAAAAACATGCTATTTTTGAAAAACAGCGCCATCTGTTGGACGTAAAAGCAACACATGCTTTTACCAGACTGAGCCACAGCAACGCGTGGCCGGGTACAGCTATTTCAAATGAATAATATCCTGCAACTGACAAGGCCTTGGAGGCAGGAGAGACCATTTTGCCTTTGGGCAAAGAAAAGGAAAAAGAAAAACTCCTAGCCAGCCCATTTTCCTTGCACTATTGAGCAGCAATTTTTCAGGCTCTGAAGCCTTTCCTAGACCTACTTGAAAACACAGAGGTTAAACGTTGAGTCTTGCTATATGCAAATGGTAAATGCTCTTTTAGTGAGCAATTCCTCTTCTGCTTCTCCTTTAACTTTACTAGCTTTGCTGACTTTTGGCTTTGCTAGAACTAAAATTAAGCCTTTGCGGTGCTAATTCCTCCATATTCATGTGGCAGTGCTGATCCCACTGGGAAAACGTCTTCTCTATTTTTAGCCAGAAGTAAATTTTAGCTGAGTTACAGCAAATTATCAGCCTTTTCACTCACTGTTTTTTTTTTGTGTGTGTGTGTCAGTGGTCAGTGTTCTTTTTTAATGCACTTTTATATTAAATGTATCTTCTGGTCCTGGAATCGGGTTTTTAATGTTTTGTTATTTTATCAGCCCTGGTTCATAACATATTACAAATACGATCACAAAACTGGCAAACAAATAATGCAACGGCTGCAGTGGAAACCAGACCATTATACACCTATTGAGCATGGTAGGGTTACAATTGCTTATTGGTTGCTACCAATCAAGATGGAAAAAATATAGTAAAATGTGCCTTAGATTGGAACAAATTGGTACTCATTCATTTAAAAGAAAAAAAGAATTTAAAACTGCCCATCCTGGAGAACACAGTCAATATAGAAGCAATCTTTTCCTATAGCTTCCCTAAATTTTATTTCTTAGATCTGGCATTAGATCCTCTGTTGTACATGACACAATATATTTTAAAATGCTAATGTTATTGTTAAAATTAAAATGAAGTTGGTATGCTGCAATGGAAGGCATAGCCTTCAGGGTCATCATTATTTCTTTAAAAGAATTATGAGAACACTTTGCTGATGGTGAGAGGAGAGACAAAAATAAGATGAGGGTTGAGAGGAAGGATCCTTGTGGATTAAACAGAGGAACCTGGAATAATCTCATTAATCTGCCCTCTGGCTATTTGCTGCTTTCTGACTAAACCCACTGTGATAGCCATGTGGTCAAAATGTCAATTCTACCCACTGTCTCAGACTTCTGTTTTAGTTTTTAAGTGTAAAGAGTTTTGCTACAACAAGCGGGCGAGACGTCGGCGGTAGCTCAGGAGTTCTTGGCTTCCATGACGGCCTTGGACTTGACCCAGTTAATTCAGACCCCCACCCACACGGGTGGACACACACTGGATCTAGTTTTTGTCTCTGGCCAGTGGCAGAGTGATCTGACAGTAGGGGAGATAGTGGTTGAGCCCTTGTCATGGTCAGATCATTCTCTCCTA
>NW_015408106.1:0-2252 GCF_001527695.2 Protobothrops mucrosquamatus
TGAATGATTGATCATAGAACAAAGGAACTTGTCAGCTTCTTTGTCCAACTAGCCTGGTATTACCCCTTTAACTGCCAGCAGCTGTACTGGGTTTTTAGCTCTTTTCCTTCACTTAGTTCCTAATATTTCTAAATGGAGATGTGCAAGACCGAAATGGAAATTTCTATGTCAAAAATGGTTGATGTGGATTTTATAGAAATACTGCCCCAAATGGTCTGTGGTAAGGATGTGATGCAGAAAGAAAACCAAGATTAAAATTAATATAAACCAAGCATAGCTATTTGTTTTCCATTTCAGGTCTTGGCAGTTTTTACAATTACAAAATTGTGACTGTAAATTCCAGCAGTGACCAAACCTCAAGATTATTAGGATTCCATCTTATTAATAAATTCTAATTTTAACTAGACTTATATAATAGTGAGATAATTATGTTGGTAACTAGGAATGAAGAATAAGGGTGTGGAAAGAATGGTCGTCAAAAGCTAGAGCCCCAGGGAGGCTGATTAATCTGGTTTACTTATAGGGTTTCTTCATTTTGTGCTTAGGCCTCAGGCTCTCCTTTTCCTGACCTGGGGGAAAGATTGGGCTGACACCTGAATAAAAGAAGGGATGCTTTCTCGCACTTCAAAGTCAGCCATCCCCAGGCAAATCATACAGCTACTTTACACTGATATTCTTTGATATTCGAATGTATTTGCTTTTTCATAAATATGAAGGAGTTACTCAGTGGTCCCTGGACATTCATTTCTGAAAAAACATGGAATGACTGTCCATTGCCTAGATCCTTTGAACAAATTATTTCAGCATGTTTATCAAGGAACAGTTTTTAAATTCATCACATAAATCCACAAACAACCTCTGTTTTCCTTGCAGGAAAGGTCTTGGTAACTAAGATTAAATGTTGAGGGGTATGAATGTGTGGCTCATAAACTCGATGGGAGTTTATTTGACATTTGATAAAATCTCTGTAAATTGTTAGACAATTAATAATCCTGACCAACAGTACCTCTCCAGCTTTTTCCCCAAAAAATGTCAACTGTATTTAATCTTCTTTCTCTAACTTCTCCTCCTTTGTCTTAAGCATCCTTGCCCATAGTGGTATCATACTGAGCTGTAATCCAAAAGTTCTTTTCTTCTAATTTTCGTTACTGTTCTTGCCAGTTCATCACTTTGGCATTTTATTCATGGAATATTGTTCAAAATTCTTCGTTGGGATGTGCTGTTCATTCCCTTTCTGCCAAAGGTGTTGTAGAAAGACGTTTGCCCTGTAGCTGTCTATTTCTGTTTAAAAAAAGAAAAAGTTGTACTAAGCAACAAAGGCAATGCAGGTTATAATTCTGACTTCCTTGCTTTAAATAGAAACTTAAGTCATTTAGTTCAAATGAGGATTACATCTCTAATTGCAAGGCAGAGAAAATTATGAGGTTATAAATTTTCCTTATAATTCTGCACTCATTTTATAGGTACTTAATAGATCCACTGGGGAGACAATTTAGATTTGAGAAGTGGCATGGTGAAAAAATTAAAATGCTGTGGTCTGTATGTCTGTTTTGATACAAAGAACATATTGAAAAATCTGATCATGGATTTCCATGGCTTGAATAAGATGGCATACTTGCATAATATGTGTTACCAGGAAAAGCCTATAATGAGTGTTATCAGGAAAAAATGCAGTAGTCTCACATGTAGAAGAATACATTCATGACTGTTGAGTACTGCTATACTCAGTGTTGAATAATATCCAACTTGGGGCTGGCTCATTTGAATGTTCTCCATTTCTTCTAAATACAATATGAAATATGTTGCTTGTGCAAAACCAGCATGTCAAATAGAAGCCGAGCCTAGATGGAGTCTTTGACATGGTAGCCTTGGGTGTGCAGGGAGCATTTACATTTTCATTCCTATAATAATTGAAGTGTGAACTAGAGTGCAGTGCAAAATAGTTTAGTTATCAGATGCTGCTGTTTATGATGTGTTTCAGTTTTCTGTGAAGCTTTGTGGAAAAAATAACTTATTGAGATTTAAAGCTTTTACCTTCAAATGTTCAATGAACGAAAGCTAGAAAATGCATATTAATAGAGGGCAAGAACACTAGGCTGAAGTATGGAAGGTCAGTAAGAATACTACTAGTTATGAGACAAAACTGGGACAGTAAAAAAATGATTTTAACAACAAATTCAGGTGATATTCATAAATAGAAATGGCTAGCTAGTCAGAAGCAATAACTACTTTTAAATAGTACATCTTGTAAA
>NW_015408107.1:0-2252 GCF_001527695.2 Protobothrops mucrosquamatus
CCTCTATCTGAAATACTTTAGCAGAATTTTGTTCTGAGAAGGAGGCTGGATTAAATTATTGCTGAATTCCCTTCCATCTCAATGATTCTATGAATTACTTGAAATCCTCTTCTCCTTTGAAATTAATTAACCCATTAAAGCACATTTTGTTTCACCAGATTTCATAAAAAAAATAATACAAATACTCTGCTTAGTACTAATTGAAAATATTTTTCCTTATTAAGTATTTATCTCTGTAAACCTTCCAAAACTTTTCACGTAAATTGCATCAGTAAGTCATATAACCCAATAGGTAAGTTAAGACGGAGTGATCATTTCCTTATTGCCAACAGAGAATATGTAGCAAGAGAACATTTTCTATAGGCCAGCGGTCCCCAACCTTTCCAACTTGGCGGCCCACCTGGCACAGGAGGGAGATGGTGAGTAGCAAGTACACACATGTGCACAGCCCTCCATTCACACGAATGGAGCTTTGCATGTGAACAGAGGGAGATTGCACTTGTACGTGAAGCTCCACTTGCGTGAGCGGCAAACACTTTTGCGCTTGCACGCGAAGGTCCACTCACATGAGCAAAAGATGCTTAAACAGAGGGCACTTGCACATAAAACTCCATTTGCAAGTGCCCTCCACTAAGTGGAGCTTCACATGCACATCCTTTTCCCTTTCTCCCACAGCCTGGTTTTCAACAGGCTATGGCCCAGTAGGGGCCACAGCCCAGGGGTTGGGGACCCCTGCTTTAAGATAATGTGTGGTTCATACAATTGAGATTTAATAAAAACCCAAGAGTTTCTGAATCTCAGAGGATGTACCCACAGCCAATATACTGCATCAGCTTTCAGGACGAGGGGGGACATGATAGCAGTGTTCCAATATGTCAGGGTCTGCCACAAAGAAGAGGGAGTCAAGCTATTCTCCAAAGCGCCGGAAGGTAGGACAAGAAGCAACAGATGGAAACTAATCAAGGAGAGAAGCAACCTAGAACTAAGGAGAAACTTCCTGACAGTTAGAACAATTAATCAGTGGAACAATTTGCCTCCAGAAGCGGTGAATGCTCCAACACTGGAAGTTTTTAAGAAGAGACTGGACAGCCATTTGTCTGAAATGGTATAAGGTTTCTTGCCTGAGCAGGGGGTTGGACTAGATGACCTCCAAGGTCCCTTCCAACTTTATTATTATTATTATTATTATTATTATTATTATTATTATTATTATTATTATTATTATTATTATTATTATCATCATCATCATTATCATCATCATCATCATCATCATCATCATCAACATCAACATCATCATCATCATCACAAGGATACTATAGCATATAATGTCCTGAATTCATAAACCTTTTGTTTGGAAACTTGAGAAGCATTATATTAAAGCAATAAAACAATAGGGCTAAAATCTGTGGCTATCATTGCTAACATGTTAGAGCAAAACATGAGTCTTCCTCAATCAAGTCCTCTTCTTCAATAAAACATTTTTTGTGTTTTGTTTGTTTTTTTTAAAAAAACTCATTATCTCTTCCTTGTATTTCTCTATTATATATTTGGCAAGTTTAAAACAGTGTCTGGCCTTTGTACAATTTTGATACCTATTGTGTAATCCAGCCTTTAGATCCTGACCCTCCTGTTTCAGCCATTGGAAAGACTATTTTGTGGGTAATTATATGACACTAAAAGAACATTATTTGTTTGCTAAGGAATTAAGCAGCAGGAGCCTCAAAAGCTTTTTAAATGTGTAAAATCTGTACTTCATCAACTCCCACCCTTATACATATAGAGAGGAGAATTGAAAATACAATATATTCAGGGAAGCTAGGAAAGCATTAATCTGCCACTTTCCCTGTTTCTTACACCTGCACTTCTGAACTCTCAAGTCTTTTACATTCTGTTTAAGAAGGAATTTATGAGACTTAAATTTATGACTCTTAAAAGAAAAAAAATGAAACAAGAAATATTTGCATTCATTTGCATCAGCTAAACTCAATAGGTTTTGCTATTCCAAAGGAAAGAATCATACATCTAGCACCCATATATGTCATGGTTAAAGATAAGAAGCTTGCCCGGAAAAAGACTGGGAAATTCTGATTCAGCATCACATAGATTATGTCACAGATAAATATCATGAAAAAAAAATCAAATGTAGACATTTTAAAGGTGAATATATGAAAGCATTCATTTTACTTTCTCCCACTGATAAAGTTTTGAATCTCAACTTTTCTCTGTAGTGATTATGAATTCAAGAATTTGGT
>NW_015408108.1:0-2252 GCF_001527695.2 Protobothrops mucrosquamatus
GTTCCAACAAGCGGGACTGGCCTAGGATAATTTTTAAGAGGGGTTTTTTAGAGGGTTTTTAATTACTTTTTAATTAGACAATTTAAATATTTCATTTTAATTAATTTTAACTTGTGATTGTTAGTGGTGTTTTTAATTGATTGTCAGCCGCCCTGAGTCCGCAAGGAGAAGGGCGGGATATAAATTCAAATAATAAAAATAAAAATAAATAAATAAATCAAACTACAGGTAAGTCCTCGACTTACAACAGTAATGGAGCTTGCCATTCATGTCAGAAGTCGAGGACAATAGCACCTAACTAACGACATCCCTGTCCCTGCTTTCCCCAGTGCATTCATTAGGTAGGTAGAGGGTTGTTAGGTAGAGCATGGAGTGACTCAGAGATGGGAGAACCCAAGGGAAGCCTAGTGCAGGCACAGGGGTTCCCAGGAGCCCTCCCTTACCCTCTGGGTAGAATATCCCATGCTCTGCCCCCTGCCCCTTGGTTTCCCCAAAGCCCTATGGGCCTCCTCCCTACCCCAACCTCCCTGTCACCATTAGCTTGCTTGCCTTTTGATGAGCTCGGGAAGTCAGGTTAGAGAAGGCTACTTCCTCCCTGGTCCACATGGCATAATCAAGAAGAAGAAATCCTGTCACGTTTGCTTTTGTTGCCATCCTTTCTCTCCAGCTAGCATAAACCACTACAGTTTCTTTTTAGCTCCGCCAGCGCTAGCTTTACGCTACTCTTACGCTGGCAGCGCTAAGAAGAAATTGCGCCTATTTTGGTTCCTTGCAAGCCTGTTGTCGGGGGCAACCTCCGGGTTTCAACGCCTAAAAAGGTGGTTTTTTGTTTTTGTTTTTTAGAAAAATCAATGAATGATGTTCTTGGATTGCTACTGCATCTTGCTGTCACGTTAAGTAACATTTGAGTTCCAAAATCGCTTTTCTTGGACTTTTCTTTGATGGCAAAGATAAGACCCATTTTGAAACCTGGACAACCAGGTTCCCAATCCTGTGCCTGCCCACGGATTTACCCTGGAACGTATTCTGGTGATTCCTGAATGGAAGTCCTGGACACGGCAAATCACTTCTTTCTTGCCTGATTCTGCTTCTTACAGGTAGTCCTCGACTTATCGCCACAATTGGGGCCAGAATCTTACTCATTGAGCGAAGTGGTTGTTAAGCGAGATGCCCACATGACCGCTTTGCTCAACAACTGCAATCCTGGCCGTCCCAATTGCCATCGGTAAACAGTCTCCCAGGTTGTTAAAGAGCTGCCTGCCGAGCATAATTCCTCTCAATGCTGGAAGGGAACTGCTTTGGTGGGCTGCAGGATCGGAGCTCGTATCTTTGGGATCAGAGCTCTGTTTCTGCACTCCACCGGAAGAGTTTGGCTCTCCTCTGTATGTGGAAGGAAACTGCTCCGTTTCTACACTCCACCGAAGCACTTCAGCTTCCTTTTTCTCTTTCAGCCAGATGCCAGAGATGAGAGAGAGTCCTTTTGGCAAGCAGCAACAGCTTGCAGCCTTCCCTGCCAGCTTCCCCATTAACTTTCTGTGGGGCACTTGGCAACCTGTGAAGCCAAGCTCCTAGATTGTGATCATGTCACCACAGGGCAGGGGGCAGTATGGCATTTTAAGGCAGCTGGAAATGCTTTTCCAAAGCTGTTGTACCTTTCAATAGATAAACACTTAGACTTCACAGTGCTTTACAGTCTTCTCTAAGCAGTTTATAGAGTCAGCCTATTGCCCCCAACAATCTGGGTACTCATTTTACCATCCTCGGAAGGATGGAAAGCTGAGTCAACCTTGAGCCAGTCAGGATCGAACTGCTGTCAGTCGGCAGAATTAGCCTGCAATACCGCATTCTAACCACTGCGCCACCACAGCTCTTAGTTGTTAAAAACCCAGTTATAAGTCAAGAACTACTTGCATTGCAGCAAACTACAGATAAGGTTCCATTTAAGGACACTCTGGCAGCATTTTCTATGGAATTATTTGCAGCTTGCAAACACGATGAACCTTTGTTGTATATTTCACCACCAGATGGATCCATAGCTGGCCTCCAGAAGTTGTAAATGCTCCAACACTGGAAGTTTTTAAGAAGAGACTGGACAGCCATTTGTCTGAAATGGTACAGGGTTTCCTGCCTGAGCAGGGGGTTGGACTAGATGACCTCCAAGGTCCCTTCCAACTTTATTATTATTATTATTATTATTATTATTATTATTATTATTATTATTATTATTATTATTATTATTATTATTATTATTA
>NW_015408109.1:0-2252 GCF_001527695.2 Protobothrops mucrosquamatus
CGGGACTGGCCTAGGGTAATTTTTAGAGGGGTTTTAATCATATTTTAATTAGACAATATTTAAATATTTCTTTTTAACTAATTTTAAATTTTGTAATTGTTTTTGGTGTATTTTTAAATTGATTGTCAGCCGCCCTGAGTCCGCAAGGAGAAGGGCGGGATATAAATTCAATAAATAAATAAATAAATAAATAAATAAAATAAAATCAATGGGAAAACCAGCAGAAAAGATTAAAAAAAATCACGATCAGGTGCAGTCACATGGTGCCTCACTTAACAACCACACCGGTGAACAATGAATTTTCCAGTCCAATTGTGATTGAAGTCAAGGACTGCCTGTGCTATATTTAAGGGTGATATCTAATTTTTGTTTATTGCAGCACCAATGAAAACTATGGCAAAGTGGTTCTTAATCAGTATAAATCACAAGAAAGCTTGCACAGGTAGAGTATCATTTTAATGTATATATTTTTTCCTATGCACATTTCATTTGCAATGTTGCAATTCATTGTTCTGTTAATAATTTGTAATAAGAATCCAATGTATTAATTGAGCAAAGTCAGGCCTTTGGTTTAATTCAGATACTGGCATTTTCTGTTACTTGATTGTACTGCAGTAATTTCTTCATTATTTAAAATAATTATGAAGTCTTACACATTAATTCATGATATGGGAGATTTTGATAGTCAGCTCTATAAGTAGTTTAATTAATAATAATTGCACTATATAATTTTTAAAATGAAGTTGAACCAATCAATCTTTTTAGAGGATTTTTCAAGAGGAAAGAATTTACATTGAATTTGCAATAAAAGTGGGATCCCTTTTTATTATGAGTTTTGTAGAATAGGAAAACATAGTACACCCTGCCTCTTGAACAGTTTATTCATTAAACTGAAATATTGCTGGTGTTAATTTAATTAAATATGTTATGGCTGCCATTCCTAGGCTGCAAACATTTGGATGACCCATAGAAGACAGATCAGGAAACACAAATTCCTTGTTTCCATTTCTGGCCATTCAGAAACTAACTTTTTCAGCTCAGATATGGTAACTAAAATAGAAAGTGATTCTATCTTAGTTTTGTTTTCACATACAACATATAATCAAATTGTGGAAAGAAGTTATTTTATTTATTTTAAGGATGGAAGTATCAGTTATATGGTTTAAACATGCTTGGAATAAACACATGTCCATCATGCAACAAAAATAAAAAACCAAAAGATAAAATAAAATTAATAAAATATAAAAATAATAATTAAAAATAATAAATTTATTAAAAAGAAAACATAAACCAAATAAACTCAAAGGGCAGACTCAATGGATTACTAAGTCTTCTTCTGCTATCACATCTCTATTTTCTATGTTTCTAGTTTTGTATAATTGGATTCAGGGAATTCCTGTCATTTGTGATAGAGACAGTCTGTAAAAATGTTGCAAATAACAAATCTGAAATCTCAGCTGGGAATTCGTTACTATGACTTGGATTCAACATAAATTAATTAAAATTTATATAATTTAGATATAAATAACAAAAGCATGCACTTTTCTCATTTATAGAATACTTAATGCATACTTATAGCATACTTAATATGAGCCAGCAGTGTGCTGCAGCTGCTAAAAAGGCCAACACAGTGCTGGGCTGCATTAACAGAGGGATAGAATCAAGATCACGTGAAGTGTTAATACCACTTTACAATGCCTTGGTAAGGCCACACTTGGAATACTGCATCCAGTTTTGGTCACCGCGATGTAAAAAAGATGTTGAGACTCTAGAAACAGTACAGAGAAGAGCAACAAAGATGATTAGGGGACTGGAGGCTAAAGCATATAGGGAATGGCTGCTGGAATTGGGTAGGTCTAGTTTGATGAAGAGAAGGACGAGGGGGGACATGGTAGCAGTGTTCCAATATCTCAGGGGCTGCCACAAAGAAGAGGGAGTCAAGCTATTCTCCAAAGCTCCTGAAGGCAGGACAAGAAGCAACGGATGGAAACTAATCAAGGAGAGAAGCAACCTGGAACTAAGGAGAAACTTCCTGACAGTTAGAACAATTAATCAGTGGAACAACCTGCCTCCAGAAGTGGTGAATGCTCCAACACTGGAAGTTTTTAAGAAGAGACTGGACAGCCATTTGTCTGAAATGGTATAGGGTTTCCTGCCTGAGCAGGGGGTTGGACTAGATGACCTCCAAGGTCCCTTCCAACTATTATTATTATTATTATTATTATTATTATTATTATTATTATTATTATTAT
>NW_015408110.1:0-2252 GCF_001527695.2 Protobothrops mucrosquamatus
CCCATGTATTTTACCAGGAAAGATATATAGGGCAGGCAACAAAGGTCAGTGCCCCCCTAACCATACCCATGCACTCTGAATTTGTTGGTGATGTCTATTTTGCTCTATGAGTTTATGGTGACCTAACCCTAAACCTAAACGGAATTTTCCTCCTATGGGATTTTCCCATGTATTTTACCAGGAAAGATAGGGCACGATACAAAGGTCAGTGCCCTCCTAACCTTACCCAAGCACTCTGAATTTGTTGGTGATGTCCATTTTGCTCTATGAGTTCATGGTGACCTAACCCTAACCCTAAGTGGAATTTTCCTCCTACGGGATTTTCCCATGTATTTTACCAGGAAAGATAGATAGGGCAGGCAACAAAGGTCAGTGCCCTCCTAACCATACCCATGCACTCCGAATTTGTTGGCGATGTCCATTTTGCTCTATGAGTTCATGGTGACCTAACCCTAACCCTATCTATCTTACCCGGTAAAATACATGGTAAAATTCCATAGGAGGAAAATTCCACTTAGGGTTAGGATTAGGTCACCATGAACTCATAGAGCAAAATAGACATCGCCCACAAATTCGGAGTGCTTGGGAATGGTTAGAAGCACACTGACTTTAGTAGTCTGCCCTATCTATGTTTCCTGGTAAAATACATGGGAAAATCCCATAAGAGGAAAATTCCACTTAGGGTTAGGGTTACGTCATCATGAACTCATAGAGCAAAATGGACATCGCCAACAAATTCAGAGTGCATGGGTATGGTTAGGAGGGCACTGACATTTGTTGCCTGCCCTATCTATCTTTCTTGGTAAAATACATGGGAAAATCCCATAGGAGGAAAATTCCACTTAGGGTTAGGGTTAGGTCACCATGAACTCATAGAGCACAATGGACATCGCCAACAAATTCAGAGTGCATGGGTATGGTTAGGAGGGCACTGACCTTTGTTGCCTGCCCTATCTATCTTTCCTGGTAAAATACATGGGAAAATCCCATAGGAGGAAGGGTTAGGGTTAGGTCACCATGGGTTAGGGTTAGGGTTAGGGTTAGGTCACTATGAACTCATAGAGCAAAATGGACATCGCCAACAAATTCAGAGATCTTGGGTATGGTTAGGAGGGCACTGCGCTTTGTATCCTGCCCTATCTATCTTTCCTGGTAAAATACATGGGGAAATCCCATAGGAGGAAAATTCCACTTAGGGTTAGGGTTAAGTCACCATGAACTCATAGATCAAAATAGACATCACCAAAAAATTCAGAGTTCTTTGGTATGGTTATGAGGGCATTGACCTTTGTTGCCTGCCCTATCTATCTTTCCTGTTAAAATACATGGGAAAATTCCATAGGAGGAAAATTCCACTTAGGGTTAGGGTTAGGTCACCATGAACTCATAGATCAAAATGGACATCGCCAAAAAATTCGGAGTGCTTGGGAATGGTTACGAGGGCACTGACCTTTGTTGCCATCCCTATCTATCTTTCCTGGTAAAATACATGGGAAAATCCCATAGGAGGAAAATTCCACTTAGGGTTAGGGTTAGGTCGCCATGAACTCATAGAGCAAAATAGAAATCGCCAACAAATTCGGAGTGCTTGGGAATGGTTACAAGGGCACTGACCTTTGTTGCCTGCCCTATCTATCTTTCCTGGTAAAATACATGAGAAAATCCTATAGGAGGAAAATTCCACTTAGGGTTAGGGTTAGGTCACCATAAACTCATAGAGCAAAATGGAAATCGCCAACAAATTCAGAGATCTTGGATATGGTTACGAGGGCACTGTCCTTTGTATCCTGCCCTATCTATCTTTCCTGGTAAAATACATGGGGAAATCCCATAGGAGGAAAATTCCACTTAGGGTTAGGGTTAGGTCACCATGAACTCATAGAGCAAAATGGACATCGCCAACAAATTCCGAGTGCATGGGTATGGTTAGGAGGGCACTGACCTTTGTTGCCTGCCCTATCTATCTTTCCTGGTAAAATATATGGGAAAATCCAATAGGAGGAAAATTCCACTTAGGGTTAGGGTTAGGTCACCATGAACTCATAGATCAAAATGGATATCGCCAAAAAATTCGGAGTGCTTGGGAATGGTTACGAGGGCACTGACCTTTGTTGCCATCCCTATCTATCTTTCCTGGTAAAATACATGGGAAAATCCCATAGGAGGAAAATTCCACTTAGGGTTAGGGTTAGGTCACCATGAACTCATAGAGCAAAATGGACATCGCCAACAAATTCGGAGTGCATGGGTAT
>NW_015408111.1:0-2252 GCF_001527695.2 Protobothrops mucrosquamatus
TGACGAGGCTGCCAGAGACAGCAGGTGCTGATGAATGGGTCCCTTAAGCCAGCCAGCTGCTCTCAGGTTTTGCTAGGATTAAATAAGATTTAATTATCAGACCGACTGGCTTCCAACAACAATAAAGAGAGGAAGATGGTCATCTTGCTCTTGGCTTCAAGCTGCAAAATAACGTGGGCCAGCTTAATTTATGAGCTATTTTTATTTTCAACTGGCAATGAAATCTACAAAAACATAGTGGAAGATGTTGATACAAGCAATAAAGTCAAGGCTTTTTAATTTGGGTTTTACTGTGGCAGATCATGGCTGAAGGAATTACTGTTGACCTCTTTGGGAGCCACATTTGGAATGGAAAGAGTGCATTCTGCAGTTCTACTCAATAACTACTCAACAATACCTTGAACCAATCTGATCAGCTCTGCATAACTGTAAACCTAGGACTGACTTCTCAACCTGAACTACTTATCTTATTGAGTTGCCATGAAGATTATCTGACTTCATTTCCTACCTTAGGCTTCAGATGTCTTTACTTAACAATATGAGTGCCTGCTCTCAAGTAAGATTTGAAAATCTACTAACCAGAATTACTGGCTAATAAAATATGCTCTTTGCCACAAGTACTGATTAAAAATGTGAAAGAAACTTCTAGTTTATTTCATTTCCTCATCAACTTTACTAAGTATTATTCCTTCCTATTCACAATATTGTCAGGAGCCATTACATCCATACCATCATGAACTTTGAAGATTGAGGAAGGAAATTCAAGAATTGGGGAACTCAATCATTCACCCATCCTACTAGTTTATGGAAAAAAAGAGTGGGTGGAAAGCAGAATTCATGAAAAGATTTGAGTTCTTGCACCACAATCAGCTTTTTATAAAGCTTGGTAGTAGAAGGACTGGAAAGAAAATGTCTAGCGCAAGCATTTTGAATTTGAGTAGTAGGGCTTCAAATTGAATGTCATGGGGGTTGGAGATGAAGATCCTAAAATGACAACTTTGAATCAAAATTTGATTGTTGTAGGACAGGGGTATCAAACTCGCCGCATCACGTGACATGTCGCAACGTATCACGACATTTTCCCCCTTTTCGGAGCTGGTGCGGGCGTGGCTTCCGCATGACCCATCCGGCCCACGGGCTGGCAGTTTGACACCTTTGTTGTAGGAGGAAGAGAGAGTGTTCCTAAGTGGGGGCCTAATAAGTTACTTAATAAAAAATCAGGAAGCTAATTGACTCATAAAGTTTATGGCCTTGCTGTCCGTACACTAACGCACAGCCTAAGGAAATAAAAAAGATGCACTTTAATTTTCAACAAAGAATGCAAATATGCCTTTATAGATATAAGAAAGACTTGATGGGTATTGTAACTGAAAAATACAGTTTAATAAAAAGAACAGAAACAATAGGAGAGTAATGGCATTATATGTTAAAATATCTGCATCTAATGTGGTGTTATTGTTAACAGGATCCATTAAATCAGCTCAAGATTTTTTGGGTTTTCAGTAACTTTGAAGAAAAGGATGAACTTATTTTTTTTCCTTTTTAAGTAGATTAGCAAGGCCAGATGTACATTCATCCAACTAATCCTGACCTGAGGCTGCTGTGCCTTATCATTCTGGTAACTTTTTCCAAGACATGCAGTTAGGTTTGAAGAGAATGTTCACAAGAATCGCAGAAACATGCCTTAAGCCCTGAAAACTTCCTATTATTATTATTCCCCCTCCTATACCATTTCAAACAAATGGTTGTCCAATCTCTTCTTAAAAACTTCCAGTGTTGGAGCATTCACAACTTCTGGAGACAAGTTGTTCCACTGATTAATTGTTCTAAATGTCAGGAAATTTCTCTTTAGTTCTAGGTTGCTTCTCTCTTTGATTAGTTTCTATCCATTGCTTCTTTTTCTGCCTTCAGGCGCTTTGGAGAATAGCTTGACTCCCTCTTCTTTGTGGCAACCCCTGAGATATTGGAACACTGCTATGATGTCCTTCTCTTCATTAAACTAGACATACCCAATTCCAGAAACCGTTCTTTATAAGTTTTAGCTTCCAGTCCTCTAATCATCTTTGTTGCTCTTCTCTGTACTCTTTCTAGAGTCTCAACATCTTTTTTACATCATGGTGACCAAAACTGGATGCAGTATTCCAAGTGTGGCCTTACCAAGGCATTGTAAAGTGGTATTAATACTTCACGTGATCTTGATTCTATCCCTCTGTTAATGCAGCCTAGCACTGTGTTGGCTTTTTTGGCAGCTG
>NW_015408112.1:0-2252 GCF_001527695.2 Protobothrops mucrosquamatus
GATCACAATGTTTAACATATTACCATATATGGGGCCTAGGGGGGTCAGGAAATGCATACGTTGTATAACCTATATATGTGTACTCTGGACGCTCCTTGGGGTTCAGATCTTTGTATTGGCTTTGGCCATCTGAACCTGCGCATATTAAAACTTTCCTTCTCCAAAGAGCTGGCTTGTGTTCCTTCATTTCCACAACAGAGGCGCGCCTGATTCTTCCTAAGTTGCCCAAGGGGATTCCTGTCCATACGTTGATTGACTCTGGGGCCACTACGAACTTTATAGATGCAGCATTCGTGGCTCAATGGGCGATTCCCCAATGCCCCGTGGATCCACCGATGTTAGTGGAGACCATTGATGGTCGAGTGCTTCGGTCTGGGCCAATTAAGGCTGCCACGCAACCGTTATGTATGGCCATCAGTACACATGGGGAGGCCATCCAGTTTTATATCACCTCAGACCTGCATTTCCCTGTGGTCTTGGGAATGGCGTGGCTTCGAGCACATGACCCACAGATTTATTGGTCACAGAACTTGGTCACCTTTCCAAGCTTGCAGTGCGTGGACCACACCCACCACATCTGTGCCGATCAGGTAGAGGGGCCCATGGGGGTCTCCTTACCCTCTGAATTGGCGGATTATGCTGATGTGTTCAGCGAGACGGAGGCGGATCAATTGCCCCCGCACAGGCCCTATGACTGCCCCCTTGACTTAGTCCCTGATGCGCCTCTCCCAGTGGGGCATTTGTATTCCATGTCGGACCCCGAGTTGGCCGCGTTGCGGGACTTTTTGGACAAGAATTTGGCCCGGGTTTTTATTTGGCCCTCGTCCTTGCCAGTGTCCGCACCCGTACTCTTCGTCAAGAAGAAGTCCGGTGAATTGCGGCTGTGCTGTGATTATCGGAAATTGAATGCCATCACGGTGCGCAACTGATACCCGCTGCCCCTCATCCCCGAACTCTTGGACCGGCTCCGTGAGGCAAAGATCTTCACAAAATTGGACTTGCGTGGAGCTTATAACCTTGTCAGAGTTCGGTCGGGTGATGAGTGGAAGACGGCGTTTGGTACTCGGTACGGGCACTTCGAGTACACGGTGATGCCATTTGGCCTGACTAACGCCCCTGCCGTGTTCCAGCACTTTATGAACGATATTTTCCGGGACTTATTAGATCAGTTCGTTGTGATATACCTGGACGACATCCTGATCTATTCCCCATCGCGAGAGGTGCATCATCAGCATCTTCGTCAGGTTCTGCAGCGGCTCCGAGAACATTGGCTGTATGCTAAATTAGAGAAGTGTCAGTTCTACAAGACGACTATAGAGTTCTTGGGTCACTGTATTTCTCCTGAGGGCATCGCCATGGAGCCGAGTAAAGAGTCTTTGCAGAGTTGGCAACCCCCACGTCATGTGAAGGATGTCCAGCGACTTCTTGGGTTCGCCAACTATTACCGGACTTTCATCCCCGGGTTTGCTACCATGACAGCCCCCCTTACTCGGCTCCTGCAGAAAAAGACTCGGTTCCAGTGGGACGCTCCGGAACAACGGGCTTTCCAGGATTTGAAGGAAGCCTTCATGAAGGAGCCCATCCTGAAGCATCCTGACCCGCAACGGCCATTTGTCGTGGAGGCGGATGCCTCCGACATTGCCATTGGGGCGGTGTTACTCCAGGCGACGATGCCCGGCGGTGCCCTCTTCCCTTGCGCGTACTATTCACGGAAATTGAATCCGGCGGAGCGCAACTATACCATCTGGGAGAAGGAGCTATTGGCCATTAAAGTGGCATTCGAGGCCTGGAGGCATCATCTGGAAGGGGCGTGTCATCAAATCAAGGTCCGGACGGACCATAAGAATTTGGAGAGCCTGCAGACCACTCGGAAATTGAACCAACGCCAGATCTGGTGGTCTCTCTTCTTTGCGAGGTTCAATTTCCGGGTGACGCACGTACCCAGCGATCACAATCAAAGAGCAAGATGCTCTGTCCAGGAAGTCCGAATATTCCCGAGCAGAAGACAAGCTTCTGCCCAGGACAGTGCTCCCTATCGAGTCTTTTGCTGCGGTACGAGAGCCGATAGATATATGGGCTCGGATTCGGGAGGCCCAGCAGCAGGATGGATGGGTGGCTCAGCGAAAGGAGGAGGTGGGGCCCAATTCCCCATGGACAGTCACGGATGGACTCCTCCACTATCGTGATCGGCTCTATGTTCCTGGGGGCCCGCTCAGGGGACTCATCCTCAGCCAGTGTCACGACAATCCGGC
>NW_015408113.1:0-2252 GCF_001527695.2 Protobothrops mucrosquamatus
TAGTGAAATGAATGAGATCTATTGACTAATTTGTGATTTACATGATTATATGGAAAGTTGTTTAATAATAGAGTAATTATTAAGATTTAATATGTAAACCCGGACTGGTAAACTTGCTGAAGTGATGTTACTTTCTGGGATTAATCCCACTTTTGTGTTACCCCTTTCCCCTGGTCTAACCTTTTTGTATGTTTCCCGTCGTCTTATCCTTTTTGACCATATCCCTTTATTACCTTTATAAAACTCAACAAAAATATTTATTAAAAAAAGAGAGAGAAAGAGATGGGCAGTGCAGCAGGAAACCTGGTAGAAATGTTGGCCACTGACATATCCTTTCCTCTCTTTTGATTTTGCCCAAATATATCAGTCTTCAAGGTAAGAAATAGAAGCAGCAGGGATCTGAGGAACATCCCTTATAGCTGTAGGTAGTATAACAGAGTCTTGAGAGCCTGCCAGAATTTCTCACCCCACTTTATACGAAACAGAATCAAGGCGAGGCTTTTTGAGTTTCTTTCTCATACTTTCCAAAAAATTTTCAGGCCTGAATTGCCTTCTGTCTTCTCTTAATGGTTCATTGCTCTCTTCCCCTTCCTTTACTGGTTGACAAAAAGCAGCAGGGTATCCCCTCCTTTTCCTCTCAGTAGCTTTTGGAAAAGGGGAAATGACTTGCTGGAGACACCCGACTCTGAGGAGCAATCACAATGAACTTTTACCACGCCTTTTTTGCTAACTAGTAAACCAGGAAGCAAAATACTTAATGAATCACTTGAAATGCACATTTGCATGCTTCAACATTTCCGGTGCCTTAAGGAACAAAAGAGGGGAAAAATGGAGAAATGTTGCAGCAAATCTTTTTTCAGTATCACACTGTAACTGCTGAATACAGCCAGAGGACCTTGGCAACTCTTCTTTGCTCCTACTCTCATTATGCAATTCTTTAGGTAAAGTGATTAATCTAGCCAAGGAAAGAAGAATGCTGCAAAGGATCCCTGCTTTTCCCATGGTCCTGCCTCTCCCTCAAGTCAAGACAAAAAACGTTTGGCCTTTGTGGCACCCGGCCACCAAGTAGGGATTGGTCTCATGACACACAATTCAAAGCAGGGTGGATCTCCAACATCTGCAAGCTCCTCCTCTATACATCTTCATTTGTCTGCATGGACTTCTCCGTGGGTCTCCAGTTAGAAGGAGGTTCTGGTGTGAAGAGAGATCTTTGGCAAACAGGTGTCGTTGTGCTGCAACAAGGAGGTTGCGTGGAACAGTCTGAAATGAGACAAAAAAAACCCCAAGCCTTCCTCTTGCAAAACTCAACAACTACAAGCCTGCGATTGTAAAACATATTTCCATTGACTGACTGCAGTGACCAGTTCACATCTACTGCTTCCTGTCTGGCTTATTTCCCTATTTAAAGTAAAATAAATAGAGTAGAGTAGAGTAGAGTAGAGTAGAGTAGAGTAGAGTAGAGTAGAGTAGAGTAGAGTAGAGTAGAGTAGAGTAGAATAGAATAGAATTCTTTATTGGCCAAATGTGATTGGACACACAAGGAATTTGTCTCCGGTGCATATGCTCTCAGTGTACATAAACGCAATAAGTGATAAATCATGATCATAGTCATCGTAAAAATACATTCATCATAAATCATAAGATACAACACTTAGTGATAGTCATAGGATACTATGTATTCTCTGATACTATAGGATACTCTGTACTCTCTGATGCAAGGTCTTAGGAAATACTTGGGAATTTGGGGAGAATATAGGTGGAGCCTCAGTGTTCCCCAATGTTTTGTCTTTTGGGTTTTGTTTTGTTTTTACCAAATTAGTATGGTTGTTTTGCCAGAACTACCAGTAAGGAAATTTAAGTTAATGGATTAAAGTGTTGTGGAAACAGGACTAATCTATCCTTCTGGGACAGTCTTAGGTGACAGTATAAGGAGATAAGGAGTGGCTGTTCTTGTGCTTGGCCAAGCTGTCATTTGGATCAGAAAATGTCAAGATGTCTTCTGAGTATACCAATAAACTAATTATTGCCCTTGCTTTCAGTTCAACAAAAGCTGTGTACTCCTGCTATATATCATCCTCTAATAATATTCTTATATCAAGTAAATCCCTGAAAGGATGCATTATTTCAATGCAAGAGATTCTGCAATTACAAAATTCCAATTAATTTTCTCAAGTAGTTCCCTATCGAAGACAAAGCATGGTAATGTTTCCTAATGCTTTCAACAGTACAGTACAATTAGATTTGGATTTTAC
>NW_015408114.1:0-1177 GCF_001527695.2 Protobothrops mucrosquamatus
GGGGGGAAATAGAAGCAGAAGAGGCAAAAAAAAAGAGGAAGAAACAAGAAACACAAATTCAATAACCGAATTTATGACTATTACAGAATTGGATTATATTATATTGCTATACGTTATACTGGAGGATATTATTATATTACTGAATACTGTTTTGAGAGCTACAGCCCTGCTTAAAATCAAAACAAAGTATTACTATCTAAAAAATAGTTATGTAAATCATGAAATAAAATTAAAAGCCATAGCAAATTCTAGCTGAGCTTCTGAACATCTATTCTGACTTCTTTAGAACTAGCTCAGCGATTCTCAATGTTGGCAACATTAAGAGATATAAATTTCAACTCCCAGAATTCCCCAGCTGGCATACTTTAAGATGGATGGACTTCTACTCCCAGAATTCCTCAGCCAGCATGCTTTAAGATGAGTGGACTTCCACTCCCAGAATTCCCCAGCCAACATACTTTAAGATGAGTGGAGTTCCACTCCCAGAATTCCCCAGCCAGCATGCTTTAAGATGGATGGACTTCTACTCCCAGAATTCCTCAGCCAACATACTTTAAGATGGATGGACTTCTACTCCCAGAATTCCCCAGCCAGCATACTTTAAAATGTGTGGACTACAACTCCCAGAATTCCCAGCCAGGTACATACTTTAAGATGGATGGACTTCAACTCCCAGATTACCCCAGCCAGCATGCTTTAAGATGGATGGACCTCAACTCCCAGAATTCCCCATTCTTTTTAAAGTTGCAAAAGTCAAGGAACATTGAGCTAGCTAGAATGTTAAGATTAAGTGAAGAGAAACTGAAATTTCAGATTGGTACGGTAATTTTAATTATCTTCTAAAAATGGCTTCCATGTGCAGTTAAACTCTGTGTCAGGTTTACTTCGGAAATTGGAAGCTATTTTGGACATCAAAGTGCGCTCCCACACCTTAATTAAACATTTTTATGTGGAAGGAACGGTATGTACTTTCCAACTGGAAATGCAGAGGCAGTTACCAAGTGTAGTTTAATACAGGAATCCAAGGGTTAGTAACATTTTGCTAAAAGTAGCAGGTTGGAAAAGAAATTCAATTTTTAGAAATTGTTTATTTGGTAAAAATTGTTCTGCCAAAGCCTGAGCGATAAGTTTTAGCAATCAATGCTGGAATACAGTCCCGGTAAAATATTTTATACCG
>NW_015408114.1:9471-11722 GCF_001527695.2 Protobothrops mucrosquamatus
TGTCTCCCCTATTTCTTCTTTTCTTCAGACTAGCCAGACCCAAGTCCTGCCTTCTTTTAGAGAGTCGTTGATGCCACCTGGAGGGTTACCTGTGTCCTCAGGGTCACCTGAGTGGTGCAAATGGTTGTGGATCCTTCTTGGAACAGGTAAACCTCCAAGTGGCCTCAACGACTCTCTAAAACAAGGCAGATGACCAGCTGTCTGCAAGGAGTATAAATCCTTCCATTTCCCACCATCCAGTCAGAGCTGAAGAAGCTTCTTGGAGGAGAAGCAAAACATCTTCAAAGAAAAACAAGAAAGTCCAGTTGCCTCGTGAAAAAAGTACCTTTGGGACAACCAAGATTTGGGTGACTGAGAATCTCCATAGACACACACGCACATACACACACACACAGAGGGGGAGAGAGAGAGAGAGAGAGAGAGAGAGAGAGAGAGAGAGAGAGAGACCCTTGGCACAGAGGCAAGGATTGTTCCTTTTTTGTTTTGTTCAAGGTTCTAGTCCTCATGGAAACATTCCAAACTCTCTTGAAAATAACAAATGCCTGGAGGTTGTTTTAAAGAAATCCAGCAAACAAACATCGGAGCATCCAGAAAAATATTGTGATTTAACATTATCGAGTCTAGTTCCGGCAGGGTCCAATCGCAGGCAGACACCCCCCCCACACACATCTCCCTGCTGAAATACCCCTGGTCCATTGGCTCCTTAAATAGTCCGGCATTGTCCTTGATTGTCTCCGCTGGGGTTAATTTGCCCAAAGTAGCTAAGCTGTAATGTGAGGGCTGGCACAGATTAGTGATGGATGGGAGGCAGCGCTGAGGGTTCCCTGACTTAATTCCGGGGTCACCTTCAACCTTCCAGCTGCTCAGGAAGCTTTGCTCCCATCGGAAGAGAGTGGAATTACGGACCCCCGTTGGCAAAATCAGGAGAGGGAGCGATTGGCTGAGAATATCATGTCCCATAATCTGGGCTGGGCTGGATTTTTTTAGGCAATCGACGAGGCAAAAACGGGGGGGGGGGTGTTAGAAATCATTTCAAATTTTGCAATGCAATTGTAGGAGAATCCCAAAGATGCTTTTTCAAGAGACAGATGGACCTTTTTTTTGTTTCTCTTTGGAGATGTTTCGCTTCTTCAGCTCTGACCGAATGGTGGAGGGTGGAAGGATTTATATACGCCTTGCAGAAAGCCGGTCGTTTGCCTTCTTTTAGAGCAGTGTTTCTCAACCGTGACAATTTTAAGGCATGTGGACTTCAACTCCCAGAATTCCACAGCCAGCAATGCTGGCTGTGGAATTCTGGGAGTTGAAGTCCACATGCCTTAAAATTGTCAAGGTTGAGAAACACTGTTTTTTAGAGAGTTGTTGAGGCCATTTGGAGGGTTACCTGTTTCCTCAGGGTCACCTGAGTGGTGTAAATGTGTGTGGAGACTTTTTGTAACGGCTGAAAGGAGATAGATGATGCCGTGTCCCTCCCCCTCTGCTGAGGGAGGGCTGTTCAATTTTGACACAGATGGCCTCTTTGACCCCTCTTTCAAGCCAGCGGTCCTCCCTGTCCAAAATGTGGACTTTGCTGTCTTCGAAAGAGCAGCCTTCGTCTTTTAAATGCAGATGGACGGCTGACTCTTCTCCTGTTAGGTTTGTTATCCCATATTGTGCTATGAGTGTGTGAAGTGGTTGTTTTGTTTCCCCAGTGTACAGATCCGAAAAGAGGGCATCTATGTCAAAACTGAACAGCCCTCCCTCAACAGAGGGGGGAGGGATACGACACAACCCATCTCCTGTGTACAACACAGTCCTTTCAGCAGTTCCAAGAAGGCTCCACACCCATTTGCACCACTCAGGTGACGCTGAGGACACAGGTAAACCTCCAGGTGGCCTCAAAGACCGTGTAAAACAGAGATAGGCAACCTTGGCTCTTTTGTGACTGGTGGACTTCAACTCCCAGAATTCCTGAGCCAGCATGGCTCAGCTTGGAAACTCTCCCTTTCCCCTCAGCATGGCTGGCTCAGGAATTCTGGGAGTTGAAGTCCACCAGTCATGAAGGGGCCACAGTTCCCCCATGCTCGCTCAGGAATTCTGGGAGTTGAAGTCCACCAGTCATGAAGGGGGCCATAGTTCCCCCATGCTGACTCAGGAATTCTGGGAGTTGAAGTCCACCAGTCATGAAGGGAGCCATAGTTCCCCCATGCTGGCTCAGGAATTCTGGGAGTTGAAGTCCACCAGTCATGAAGGGGCCATAGTTCCCCCATGCTCG
>NW_015408115.1:0-1300 GCF_001527695.2 Protobothrops mucrosquamatus
CTTCCCCCCTCTCTCTTTCCTCTCCTCTCTTTCCTCTCCTTCTCTCTCTCTCTTTCCTCTCCTCTCTCTCTTTCCTCTCCTTCTCTCTTTCCTCTCCTTCTCTCTTTCCTCTCCTCTCTGTCTCTTTCTCTCCTTCTCTCTCTCTTTCCTCTCCTCTCTCTCTCTTTCCTCTCCTTCTCTCTCTTTCCTCTCCTCTCTCTCTTTCCTCTCCTTCTCTCTCTCTTTCCTCTCCTCTCTCTCTCTTTCCTCTCCTTCTCTCTTTCCTCTCTTCTCTGTCTCTTTCTCTCTCTCTTTCGTCTCCTCTCTCTCCCCCTCCCTCTCTTTCCTCTCCTTCTCTCTCTTTCCTTCACTCTCTCTCTCACTGTCTCTTTCCTCTCTCTCTCTTTCTTTCCTTCTCTCTCTCTGCCTCCCCCCTCTCTTTCCTCTCCTCTCTCTCTCTCTTTCCTCTCCTTCTCTCTCTCTTTCCTCTCCTCTGTCTCTTTCCTCTCCTCTCTCTTTCTCTTTCCTCTCCTTCTCTCTCTTTCCTCTCCTCTGTCTCTTTCGTCTCCTCTCTCTCTCTCCCCCTCCCTCTCTCTTTCTTCTCCTTCTCTTTCCTTCTCTCTCTCTCTACCTCCCCCTCTCTCTCTTTCCTCTCCTTCACTCTCTCTCTCACTGTCTCTTTTGTCTCTCTCTCTTTCTCTTTCCTCTCCTCTCACTCCCTCTCTTTCCTCTCCTCTCTCTCTCTTTCCTTCTCTCTCTCTCTGCCTCCCCCTCTCTCTCTTTCCTCTCCTCTCTCTCTCTCTTTCCTCTCCTCTGTCTCTTTCTCTCTTTCGTCTCCTCTCTCTCCCCCTCCCTCTCTCTCTTTCTTTCCTTCTCTCTCTCTCTCTCTCTCTCTCTCTCTCTTCCTGATTAAATCGGGGGGGGGGCTCCAGAGGAACCTCAGATCCATCCCAGGACTTGGCTGGGCTCCGTGGACCCCCTCGGCCGGGCGGGGGTCGACCCCCCCAGCTCTGACCAGTGAGCAGCCCCCCCCTTGGAAGACCCCCCCCCTTCAAAGCCGCTCAGCGGGGCTCCCTTCTGAGCAAAGACCCGGAGCCGGGCAGACTCAGGAAGCCACACCCGGGGGGTGTGTCTTACAGAAGACCCCAGACCCAATTCCCTGCCCTCCCCATCTGGGGACCCCACACCGCAGACCCCCCCACTTTTTTGCAAAGCAGCCCCCCCGGAAGGAGCCCAGCGGCGGGCATTGGCTCCCAGGACGCCCCCTACCCTCATTTTTGGGGGGGAAGACCCCAGACCCAATTCCTTGCCCCCCACCACA
>NW_015408115.1:10542-12793 GCF_001527695.2 Protobothrops mucrosquamatus
TTGCAGGTATTTCGCAGCTGCTTTTCTTCCAGGCGGTGAGAGGCTTCCCAGAGACCCACGGAGGTTCTGGGTCAGAAGGAGACCCCCACGGAAGGAAAGTCCACCCATAGGACGGACATAGGAGCTTAGTGACCTCCGCCTGTTGAGACAAAAACGGGGTGAGGGGTGGAGAGGTTAATGGGGCAGCGAGTGAGATATTCAGATTTATTTATTCGTTTTTATTTTATTTTTATTTTTTTGGTAGATATTTTATTAAGTTTTTAGAGTTAACACTAATACTAATAATACAACTTATGATGATATTAATATCGATATCGATCTCGATGTTGATATTAATATTGCTATTAATATTGCTATTAATATTGCTATTACTATTACTATTACTATTACTATTACTATTGCTATTACTATTGCTATTACTATTGCTATTACTATTGCTATTAATATTGCTATTACTATTACTATTGCTATTACTATTGCTATTGCTATTGCTATTGCTATTGCTATTGATATTGATATTGATATTGATATTGATATTGATATTAATATTGTTAATGTTAATGTTGTTAATGTTGTTAATGTTAATGTTAATGTCAATGTCAATGTCAATGTTAATATTGCTATTAATATTAATAGCAATATTAATATTAATAGCAATATTAATATTAATAGCAATATTAATAACAACAATAAAAAACAAGAATAATAATGATATTTTTATTTTTATTTTTAATATATTTTTTAGATATTTTATTAAGTTTTTAGAGTTGCCAAGTTTTCAGCGCTTAGTTGTTGCCTGGGTCCAGATATTTAACACTAATACTAATAATACAGCTTATGATGATATCAATATCAATATCAATATCAATATATTGATATCAATATCAATATCAAGGTTGACCATATCAATATCAATATTAATATCAATATTAATATTGATATTAATATCGATATTAATATCGATATTAAAGCAATATTAATAGCAATATTAATAGCAATAGCGATATTAACATTAAGCAATATTAATATTAATAGCAATATTAATAACAATAACAAAACAATAATAATGTTGTTATTATTATTATTATTAATATTATTAACAACACTAATAATAACTTCTTCTCTATAAGTCTGTTCAATATTACACAGTCCAGTGTTTTTTCCTGATCCTCCTTTCTTCCCATACTGTTTTCATTTTCCCAACAGTCCAAGTTGCCTCGTGAAAAAAGCACCTTCGGGACTCTGAACCCCAAGTTCACTTGTGCGAGCGTCATGGGCACTCGGGACCTCACTCGTGGGAGTGTCGTGGGCGCTCGCAATCCCACTCACGCGAGTGCTCGGGGCTTCATTCGCGCAAGCATCACGGGTGCTGTCAGCTTCACTTGCGTGAGCAATGGGTGCTCATGCATGCCTGTCCGCAGACGCACCTGCCCCTCCCACAAAACCATCCCTCTTTCCCCCCTCCTTCTGTTGTGATTCCTCGCCAGCCAGCGGACCCGGCAGCTGAGTCGGAGGACTCAGAGGAGGAGGAGAAGGAGGGGCCTGGAGTGACATCAGAGTCAAGAGGAAGGCTCTGAGGAGCTCCAAGACTTAACAGTCGGACGAGGAGCCTGGCCCCTCTACTCGCGCTCAGGCTGAGACACAGCTGTGCTGGGAGCCTGAGTTGGATAGTGATGAAGAACAGCTGGGACAAATCACGGATGCACGTAAGCACCGGCAAGAAAAGCAAGTAGGACAGAGGAATGCAATGGGGCGGCTCCAAAGGCAAAGGAGAAGGCATTAGGAAGCCACGCCTGGGCTGAGTTATAAAAGGGAAGGTGTGGGAGGTGCTGGTGGCCGAAGGCAACCGTTTGTGTTGAGGGTCGGGATTCTGTGAACTGTGTTTGTTTGCCTTGGACGTTTGAAGTTTTGAAGTTTGAAGTTTTATTGCATTTATATCCCGCCCTTCTCCCAATGGACTCAGGGCGGCTTACAGCCAATTAAAAACAGAACAATCAATACAAATCTACAAAATTTAAAATCAATTAAAAGATACATACCATAGGCCTATTTATGTTTTAAAATTAATTAAAAACCAGTTTAAAATATCCCTAGGCCAGTCCTGCCTGCTGAAACAGCCATGTCTTGAGGGCGCGGCGGAAGGAGGGGAGATCCGGAATCAACCGGATCTCTGGGGGCAGCTCGTTCCAGAGGGTGGGGGCTCCAACAGAGAAGGCTCTCCCCCTGGGGGTCGCCAACTGACATTGTCTGA
>NW_015408116.1:0-2251 GCF_001527695.2 Protobothrops mucrosquamatus
GTCTGTCAGTTTAATTCATGGTAACGACTCTAAATTCAGGATAGCTAATGAATTTTAGACTGCATGACTGTGTTTTGGAAAAGTCATGCCAAAGTAAATTATTTGCAATTCAACATTTATTCTTCCTTTTCCTGTTCCAATACGTTTCCACTGCCTTATCCAGAATAGCATTTGTTGGGGGAGGGAAGGAAGGGGGGGGAAGAGAAGAGCCCTATGAAGTCAGACTGAAGGCCACTTTACCAAAACATCCTATTTCATTTAGTATTCTAAGTGCAATTATTCAGTGCCTTTGTAAAAGAAAAAAAAAAGACTGGACAGTATTGGCAGTTTGAGTTTTCATTCTGTTCCTAATGACTGTAACCCAGGATATACCTTTCTGTTAGTCTTGTTGTACCCTTGGGCCAAGATTTTCAATGAGAAATCCAGCATGACTCTAGCTATATTTCCTGATCATTTATCACCAACTCAGGTTGTCTTAGCATGTATATGAAGTTAGCAAGGACTTTTTTTATATATACCTGAGGTACATTATTTTAGGTTACTGATGTTGAACCATACTTTAATTTTCATGACTGTTCGTTTGCTCTTTGGGAAGCTGTTTTCCTTTTTTGGATTTTAGCACACTGAATAATGTGGTATTATAAAAAAAAACTTGGACAACTCATTGGTTATGTCTAATTCAGGATAATATATGACTGCAAACAAATTTTGTTTGTGCTTGTGGCAATCTTTCTCTTTTGAAATAGCATTTTCAGTCTTATTTTTCTGTCCCCACCTTCCAGCCACTCCCATCTGCAGTATTTAAAGAGTATAAACAAAGGATACACATAAAATGTCTTCAGTTTTGTGGCCTTGAAATAATGAACCACTCAGGACTTGGGAGAATTGTTAAGTATGGCAAAGCATCATTATTGTGTCCTGAGCCTGCAAAAGCAGGCTCGGGACGTTGCAAGAGTCCCGGGCATTTGCAAAAGCTGCCCGGGACCAGACTGAGTGGCGCCGGCCTTGCGCACATGCGCAAGGCGGGAAAAGACCGCCTTGTGATTGGTTGGAATTGCCCGGGGATCAGAAGGTATAAATAGAGGCCTGCGTGCCTCTGCTTGGGTTGTTCGTGGAATGGAAGCAGAGAATAAAGACCTGTTAGAAATGTATCGTCTCAAGCGCCATTATTCTCCGGACTTAACACTGGCGACGAAGGTGGGATCCAGTCTAAACAGCTAGGGAAGCTTGAAGACTCACCCAAAGAAGTCCAGAAGAGGAACGACGGTGTTGAAGTCAGCGTTTATCCTGCCAGTACGAATTCGCTGGAGGGTGCATGCGGCTGAAGAAAAAAACCTGCTCCTCGATCATGGCGAAAATTGGGCGTTTAGCGGAATTCGCTGTCTCTCACCCTGAGAAGTGGGAATCTTACGTTGCCAGAGTTGAGACTTACTTCCGCGTAAACCAGATAAGGGAGGAAGGGCTAAAGGCTGCCACAATGTTGTGCGTTTGTGGGCAAGATGCCTTTGAGATCACCGAGAACCTAATCGCCCCGGCCTCGCTGGAAACGGTGTCATACTCCGATCTGAAGAAAGTCTTGAAGGAACACTTCCAGCCCAAGCAATCTGTCATTGCTTGGAGGCACACATTTGAGCTGAGGGATCAGCGAGCTGGGGAATCAGCAAAAGAGTACATTGCAGCTTTGAGAAGAGCAGCTAAACCGTGTGATTTCAAGGACTTAGAGGGAAGACTGCGCGATCGTTTTGTGTGCGGACTGAGGAACAGAGACTTACAGCAGAAGCTGTTCGCAAAGGAAGATGTCTCTTTCCAAGATGCTCTGCGAGAGGTTTCGGCAGAAGAAGCTGCAGGTGGGGCGGTCAAGAACATGCGGCCTAATCGAAGCGCTCCAGAGACCGCCACCATCCACAAGGAAGACGTGCGAGAGGATTTGGAAGAAGATCCTGAAGAAGAGGTGGACAAGCTTTACCAAGCAGCTGGGAGGAGGTCCAAAGATCGTCAGGACAAGGCCCCAGCTGAGCTTCGTTGCCTCGGATGCGGTGGTCGCCACAAGTAAGCGGAATGTCGGTTCCGTTCCACCAGTTGCCGAGCGTGCGGAAAGAAAGGCCACATCGCTGCGGTCTGCCTGGGTCGACAGAAGGTACAACCGAAGGAAGAATTGAATCTGAAAGGTACCAGGGTGCCCAGTCAAAACAGGGTGGGGTTCTGTGCAACACGCCGGAACATTTTAAGAATAGGCACACACAAACCCCTT
>NW_015408117.1:0-2251 GCF_001527695.2 Protobothrops mucrosquamatus
GGCAGGCAGGCAGGCAGGCAACCCACAGGAGGGGGGGGATCCGGGCCAGCAAAGGCTTCCGTCAACTCACTTCGCAGCTGGGTCTCTTCCTGTTTTCTGCATCAAAGCTGCATCCTTGGTGCCCCCAGATTGTTCACTGGGTCCGGAAGAAAGTGTGGGGCTGCCTGTCTCGGGGGGGGGCTAACCTGGGTTAAGCTCAGCCCTGGTGGCTTTGATTCTGGGTGACTGAGACGGGTGTTACGCTCCCTTCTGCAGAGGTCGCCGAATTGTGCCGACAGAGGGGTTAAACTCAGGAAACAAGGCTTTTCTGAAATGTAGCTCTCTATCTATCTCCCAGAGAAAGTTTGCCAATCTTATCTTCTTTCCTTCCTGTGGGGCAGGCATTCAACAGGTAGGGGGAGGGGATGGGGGGGAGGAGGAGGAGGAGAAAGAGAGAGAGAGAGAGAGAGACCCAGATGGTTTTTTTACTTGCTTCATTCAAGAACTAAGGATGCTCCAGCTAAGTGAAGTAGATTTTCTGCTTTCCTTCTTCCGGGACTCATTCCTCCGCAGACAGGCATTCAACAGATAAAGCACAATGAGGGGCGGGAGAGAAAAGAATGGGCACTTGGGTACATGTCTGCTTCTCCTAGGACTGAAAAAGTCCAGACAACTGGCTATCAGCCTGAAGCTGTTTCTTTCTTTCTTTCTTTCTTTCTTTCTTTCATTCATTCATTCATTCATTCATTCATTCAGTTTCTATAGCCACCCAACTCAACCAAGTGACAGTATTTTGGGAAGTTGCAACAGCACAATATTTACAAAAAAAAAAAAAAACCACCCCAGAGTTAGGACTTCTTGGCAACTGTGTGTTTATTTTTATTCTGCTCCTGATATTCCTAACTCCTTGCAACATGGAGTATGCACAAATGCGTGGGTGTCCTGAGTGAGTTTCCAGGTCTGAAGATGGGTCGGTCTCCACCGCTCCTGGTCTGCCAGGGAGCCCCGCCTGTGGCCTGAGCAATGAATAAAGGAATGGGTAGATCTGGACTTAACAATCATTTATATAGCTGACAGACCAAGTTGCGAAGGGACTAATGCATAGAAGTGCCCCCCCCCATCCAAATTTGGGCACTTGCTATTTGGCATGTATTTAAAATGTCCTGCCGGTCACGTGATCACTCTTGATGACTTCCCTGTTGACCACCTGATTCACTTAACAACACGGCAAAAAGGCCATAAAGTCAGGCACGACCTACCTAACCCTCGCCTCATTTAGCGACGGACGTTCTGATCCTAATTGAAATTTCCCGGCAGTGAGAACAATTATCCCGTGGAACAACCTGCCTCCAGAAGCTGTGAGTGCTCCAACACTTGAAGTTTTTAAGAAGAGACTGGACAGCCATTTGTCTGAAATGGTGAAGGGTTTCCTGCCTGAGCCCCGGGGGGTTGGACTAGATGACCTCTAAGGTCCCTTCCAACTCTTGTTATTCTATTCTATTCTATTCTATTCTATTCTATTCTATTCTATTCTACAATCTATTCTATTCTATTCTATTCTATTCTATTCTATTCTATTCTATTCTATTCTATTCTATCATTATTATTATTATTATTATTATTATTATTATTATTATTATTATTATTATTATTATTATTATTATTATTATTGAGGATCATCACACAGTCAGCCAGATGTTCAGACTGGATTTGGCATTTTTGTCTACCTATCGAGTCCTTACCAAGGATATTACTACTACTACTACTACTACTACTACTACTGCTGCTGCTGCTGCTGCTGCTGCTGCTGCTGCTATTATTATTATTATTATTATTATTATTATTATTATTATTATTATTATTATTAACAACGTCGCAAGTCAAGGACTGCCTGTATATGATGCCTGGTGCTTTTTCACCTTCTGTGTGTGGTGCTGCACTTGATGTAGTTGGAAAACGAAGCTTTTTTGCTCTTAATTTCCTGCTTTTTTTTCTTCTTCTCCAACGTGCCAGGAGGGGTGGGACTAGACGTAAATACCCTTCTCCCTTTCGGCAAGCTATATTTCTTTTTCGCTCGCTGCTCTCCGCTGTCTGCGCCGCCGCTAATGTCTCTGAAACTCCCAAAGACATTTATTTTCCCATCCGATCTTGGCTCTAAATGTGTCCCAAAAGGACTCAGGCTGCTTGTTAATTACATCCGAAGGATCCATTGCAGCTGCTGGGGGGGGGGATTGCAGCAGGATGGGGTGGGCAGGTTGGTGTGAAGTGGAAA
>NW_015408118.1:0-2251 GCF_001527695.2 Protobothrops mucrosquamatus
CTCCAGAACCCCCACTCTCATGTAGCACTGATGATGTTCCCTAGTTGGGTCATGAAACGTCTGCAAGAGAACCACCCAGCTCAGAGAGCACCCAGGACCCCACAGTCTAGATCCATTTAACGACCGCGTTACTAACTTAACACGTGCAGTGATTTACCTAACAACTGTGGCGAGAAAGGTTGTAAAATGGGACAAAGCTCACTTGACCACTTGCTCAGCAATGGGAAATTTGGGCTCAGTTGTGGTCATAAGTTGAGGACTGCCTGGCCTAAGCCAGAGGAAAAATCCAAGGCTGTGAAGGAAGGCGACTCGCTCTCTAGGAAGGGATGCGGCCGTCAAAAGCCCGCTGTGGTTTCCCTCCTCCTCCTCCTCCTCCCTCTCAGCTTCCCTCCTTTGAGAGAGTTTTTTGGCACCCGAATTTTGGCAGGGCGTTTTGCCAGCGAGCTACACGAGGCAAAGGATTGCTTTACAGCCCGGCTGTCTTAATTTCACAAATGAAGTGACCGGCTTTCAACTTTTCCCCTCTTACCTGACATTGACTCTGCCCTGCTCCGAAGAATAGAATAACAGAGTTGGAAGGGACCTGGGAGGTCTTCTAGTCCAACCCCCAGCTGGAGCAGAAGACGCTATATAGCACCAGTGTCCAGCCTTGGAACTTCAAGACTTGTGGACACCAATTCCCAGAATTCCCCAGAGTTGAAGTCCATGAAGCTTTAAAAGTTCTTAAGGTTGGAGACGCTTACCCTAGGGCAGGGGTCTTCCAAGTTGGCCCTTTGATGACTGGTGGACTTCAACTCCCAGAATTCCTCAGCCAGGCACGCGTGCCTGGCTGAGGAATTCTGGGAGTTGAAGTCCACCAGTCATCAAAGGGCCAAGTTGGAAGACCCCTGCCCTAGACCATTCCAGTCAAATGGCTGTCCAGTCTCTTCTTAAAAACATCCAGTGTTGGAGCACTCACAACTTCTGGAAGCAAAACAACGCAACGAAGCAACTGACCAGAACAGAGCACGGAGCAGGGAGAGGAAACAAAGATGGGAGGGGGCGTTTTCCCTTTGGGAGAACCAGGAACTGACTGCTTTTTCTCCAGGTAGACCAGCGCCAGCACGCAGGCAGCCCTCCCCCCCCCGGGGTCACTTGCACGGGTGGGCTTCTCCACCTGAGGCTTCCCTCTGCTGCCTGTCCCCCCCCCCCATGGCTGCTCCCCAGACAGAGGATCAAAAGGAAGGGAGGGCCGGGCATTTCCTGCCTGAGCAGGGGGTTGGACTAGATGACCTCCAAGGTCCCTTCCAACTTTATTATTATTATTATTATTATTATTATTATTATTATTATTATTATTATTATTATTATTATTATTATTATCATCATCATCATCATCATCATCATCATCACCACCACCACCACCACCACCACCACCACCACCACCACCACCACCACCACCACTACTACTACTACTACTACTACTACTACTACTACTACCCTACTCTTTCAAGCTCTGGCTGTTTGCCTGTGCCGGCAAGGGGTTTGCAGGCCTGTCCAGTTTTTAAGAAGAGCCTGGACAACCATTTGTCTGAAATGGCCCTACTTGACCCGGGGTTGGACTAGAAGACCTCCGAGGTCCCATCCCAACTCTGTTGTTCTGTTATTCCACTTCCTTTGATTGGCATATCGTTCTGTCAGGAGCAGGGGGAGAGCCTGCACGCACTCGCACACCCTCCTGTGAGCAAAAGAGGGGTGAAACGGGGGGCTCCACCCGCCCAGCCCGTGGCTCCATCCCCGAGCAAGCCGGACAGGGCAACGGGGAAACGGACAAATTGCGGCGCTCAGAGTCCAATCCGGACGCGCTTCTGGCTTGCGCTCCTGGGCGCTGCTGGGATCGTTTCAGCCGCCAGAGCCCCAGAAGCCGGCTCAAAGAAGGGGTCTCTGGGCGTGCCCCGTCTGGAAGGCCCGGGCTGGGGGCGACCCCAACTCCCGCGGGCTACCCAGAGGCTTCTGGCGCGCTTAGGGTTGCCAGGTGTCCACTATTTGAGTGGACAGTCCACTTTTTTCACATTATGTTCACTATTTTTTCCCCACAAAATAGTGGACATTTATTCAAAGCTTTTGAATAAAAAAAATGTCCACTTTTTTTTTCACAAAATAGTGGCCATTTTTTTTATTCAAAAGCTTTATGATGAAATGGTATGTAATCTAAAGCTGTACAGTCTACTTTTTTTACTACTTAACCCTCCCCCCCCCCCCCTTGTCCCCT
>NW_015408119.1:0-2251 GCF_001527695.2 Protobothrops mucrosquamatus
TTAAAGGATAATCAGATCTTAGGAAGAGAGGGAATAGAAAAACATAGCAAGAGCTCTGGGGGATCAGCTTTGAGATTCATTTTGTCAATTATTGTATTCCCATACTGGCTTTGGGCAAATTTAAATGCCTAACATCTTTGCAACATTCTCTATCTGATCTGCAGGATCTGATACTGACAGGCAAACCACCTCATACATATTACATTTTTATCATGGAGGTTACTCTTTTATCTTTCATGAGCCCCCTTTTAAAACTCTCCAAATTGCTGATTACTACTGCATCTTACAAATTATATGATTCACCTGTGCACTAGACTAGAGTCACTAGACCAATGATGGGGAATCTCTGATCACGTATGAAAAATGACATACCATGTTTTGGGTGACACGCCAAGGTTTACCAACACTGGGCAACTATTATTTAAAAATTTTAAAGCATACCCTATGCTCACATGATTTTTGGAGGCTGTGTGAGAATGTGGTATGTTCTTGCGTGCCCTCTGGAAGTCACGCGAGAGAGCTGTGCTCTTGTGTAGCCTCTGGAGCTTCCAAGCATTGTGGGTGTGCTTTTGTGAGATTTTTGAAGGCTGTAGAGGTCCATGAGATAGGATGTGCTCTTGCGCAACCTCCAGAGCCTCCAGAGGCTGTGCTCGTGTGGCCTCTGGAGCCTCTAAAAATCATGTGAAAACAAGATATGCCATGGAAAAGCATTCTCAAAAGTTGCTTCAAGAATGAAAGCCTTGTATGACCTGGAGCTGCCTCAATTCATATTTTTTAAAAATAAATGGAAATGTATTGTTTCTCTTTTTTGGGGGTGTATTTGTGTGTGTGAGACAGTAGAGAAATATTTATTTTTCTTTTGAATATGTCACTATCCAGCTTTATTGCATATGATCCTAACCTCTAATATTTTAGGTGTGTGTGTGGGGGGGATATTTCCCTTTTTGCATGGTGCATGATTTCATATACCACTTTCATGTCATATATTATTGGCATTGTTTTCCACAATAAAAAGTCCAAATCTTCTTTTTACAAGTCCCCCCTTTTATTGTTTTTGTTTTTGTTCTTCAGCTCTTCATGCACCATCCTCCCCCAGATTCTTAGTTGGTGAGAGTTCTGACATCAATATTTGAATTTGTACCTGCACAAGTGACATTGAAGCTCTGGGTCACTTATTGTGGCAAAATTAAAGACCCCAGAGCAGTGTTTCTTAAACCTAGGTAAATTATGCAAAATTGGGCAAAAATCAGGGATATTTAAATAAGGAGTTTCTGATAAGCGGGAAAACGGATTTTCTGATAAGCGATTTGGGGTAATGAAGGAAAAGGTTTGGGAAACAATTGCCCTAGGAGAATGTTTCGGCTGACTTCTCAGTAAATCTGTTAATCATTCACACACAGAAACTTGCACTGCATTCCCCAAGAGGAGTCAATGTCAGACTTTGCTTTAGGAATTCTGTTTTCCTCATTTAATCAATATGAGAAGTGGAGAATAATGCCAAGAGAAAAAGATTACCTTGGTGTGTGTGTGTATCTACACTGAAAGATCAAGACCATCAAGCAAGAAAAGCTTCATTACCTCAGACCATTGACTAAGCTGACACTGGTAGGTAGCCTTTAAAAAGTGACATCATGCTTATGCTACAGTGTGCAATTAAAAAGAAACTCCACATGGACACACTTTCCAAAAGGGGTTTTTCAAAAAAAATGCATGAAGCCACTAGGAATCTTGTGTTTTTCTAGGATATGAGAAATGTTTTGTGTTGTGTTTGGGGGAAGGAGAAGGGAGAAGGATAGAAGGACAAGTTACCGTATATACTCGAGTATAGGTCGACCCGAATATAAGCCGAGGGACCGATTTTCCCACAAAGAACTGGGAAAAATTGGTGACCCGCTTATAAGCCGAGGGGGCATTTTGGCTGTTCCTCCCTGGCCATCTCGGCCTCCCTAGACCTGTCGGTGAGCGCCCGTCAGGGCGCAGCGTCGCCAGGCCTCCCCCCTTGGCGCGAGGCGTCTGGCGTTCCCCCTCGCGCTTGGCTGCGGCGGCCCGGGGTATTCCGTCCCGCCCTCGACACGCAGCGCCGCAGGGAACGGAAGGTAAGGGGGGAGGGCCGTACCTGGAGCATCACAGGCCGGGGCGACGCCGGGAACGAGCTGGGCGGCCGCGGTGGCAGCGGGAACGAGCCGGGCGGCTGCGGCGGCGGCAGGAACACGCTGGCCCAGCTCATTGCCGCTGCGGCCGCCGCCGGGCA
>NW_015408120.1:0-2251 GCF_001527695.2 Protobothrops mucrosquamatus
ATTTGTTTGTTTGTGTGTTAAATTTATATGCCACCAATCTCACTATTGAAGTGACGCTATTGTGTAAATCTGCTACCCTGGAGAGAAACATAAGATTATTGAAGGATTCTGGAAGGCAAAAGAGAGGAAGAAATCTGCAGAGTATCCTTTCTCAGTCTTCTAATTATGCTCAAACTGGGATTCTTTGTGTTTGCTAAACATACTCCAGTTTAGGGACAAAACATTTCTGAGTTTCAAAGAAAACTCTCATGGACTGATCCCAATGAATATTTTGAAATTGTACATTTGCTGATAGCCACCCTTATTGGGAATGGATCGTTTTTGCTTTCTCACACAGAACATGTTCCAAATGTTCAAATTTTCCCCTCAAATTAATCTCACATTTTCTGAGGGAAATACAACTCCAAATGTCCAATGGCATAACTATAGAAGAAAATGGATCTCTAAACTAAATTGCACATTTCATTCTGGATTCTTGAATTTCACTATCAAATGTATAGTTTCAGGCTATTACTGAGTAAGGAATTCTGAAGCAAGCAACTGGAAAAATGAAGTACCTGTTCATGAGTAAGTTTACATTCACTATGATCTTGTTTTTGTTTGGTCTCCAAACACCAATCTTAATCACATTTGTAAGAAAGGAAGGATATATAGAAATGTTCAATTTCTCTTTTTAAAGGTAGAGTATACTGACTCAGTAAAAATGTTATGGTGACATTTCTGGAATATGTAGAATATATTGCTAATTAAATGAATAAAAGCTTTAGCTGTTAATTTGTTTTTCCAGGCGAAAATATTCAAACTGAAGAAAAGGTCTGAGGGTCTCTGACTCAAACTGGCTCTTATGGGAACCCAAACAAGTAAATTATTTCAACAGTACTAACTGTTCAGCACTGATTGTAAGAACCTGCAACATTTATTGGCAAACCTATCAGTTCAGGGGACATTTGTGTATATTGACGAATATTTTGGTCCACATAAATACTCATGCTTTGAGAATTGTTGCTTGTTTAATGTGTTTTGACCGCTTATACTAGGTTTAATTCATTTCAGTGACTTCCACCTATCTAATTTTTCATTGAATGAAAATTTGTTTCAATCTGTACTGCTGTGTAATACAGTTAATGTACCAACCCTCTTAAGGAGGGTGTCAATGCTGCAAATACTGTATATTCTTGCTTTGACAATATGCAGAACTGTCTGGTATTTTTATAGTTAAACCAGGCAACAGGGAAAAAGGGAGGAGAATAAGGATAGCCTGGGAAAAAGAAACCGGAAGTAAATCACATCTTTCAAGTTGATTGGAAGCAGCAGAGGGCATCTTCCACCATGCTGTACTGACGTCTCTGTAACCTTAATAAATGCTTTTAGGAAAAAAATATGCCTGAAAGTCCTTTTAAGTGTTTCGTTAATCGGACACATGACATCGGGGGAGTTAGAGGGCAACCGATTAACCAACTCATTGCTTCATAGATGGGTGTATGTGTAGAAAATTATTTATAGAAAATTCAATAATTTGCATTTCTACTGTTTTGTTCCTGAATGTCATATATAATGCTGCATTAAGAATTTTTTCCATTGTATCACATAAGCATCCATGTCTTCTTCAGAATTCTACTGAAAATAAATAAAGGAATAAAACACTCGGGGAATCCATATCTGTCTGCAAGAGTTTCTCATTCAAGGTATGCCATCTCAAAGGGATTTCAAAGCAGGCTGACAAATAATACAGCAAATTCCAATCTATAGTACAGTCTTGCAAGTAACAAGTGCAAATCCTGCTCATCTGGAACAGAAAAAAAAATCTGATCATGATTTTGTGAATTAGCCTCAGCTGAATACAAAGAGAATGAGATAGCTGGCCCAAGAATCAGCATAGTACAAAGCTCCATACAATATTGTTACAGTCATCAATAATTCAGCACTGATTGTGGTGAAGTAGGAAGGCAGGAGAAGTTATTTTTCAAGTATCTTTAATACTATAAGGTGAATAAGTATTGCAAGGGAATGAGTGAACTTGACAATAAGTTGAGTATCCAGATGAATTGAGATTTAATAATTTAATTTAATTTAATAATTTAATTTATATACCGCCCTTCTCCCGTAGGACTCAGGGCGGTGCACAGCATATTAAAACAGATACAAACAAAATACATCAAAAAACAAAAAACCCCATAAAACCAAATTAAAAGCCAAATATTGGAAGCTGTGTGTCAATTAAAATTTTCTTAAAATCATCCCTACCTAAAAT
>NW_015408121.1:0-2251 GCF_001527695.2 Protobothrops mucrosquamatus
TGTTCAACACACCACCGGTTGCCACCAAGGACCATGTGAGAAGAGAGAAAATTACAGGAGACCAATTTTCATGGCGTTCTCGCGGTTCCTTTATCCCTGACAGAAAACCACACATCTGCACATCTCCAAGCAGAGTTTAACTTCTTCCCTACTCCTGATGGACGTTGTTTTTTAAGATGCCGATCCGTGAGTGTGTGAGATAACACAACTGGACCGATCCGAACCATTTTTTCTTTTCCTTCAACAAAATCAGAGACACAGATCTAGGCCTCATTCAACCGCCCAGTCCTAAACCCCAACAAGATTCTCGACCGCAGGATAGGCATTTGAAAAAGCCACCCAGCCCGTGTCCGTTGCCGCATGGCTCTACTGTCCCTTTGGGAGAATACACCCTCCTGTCTCTCAACTCCTGCTGCAAGTTTGGTTGTTTACAAAGAGCCAAAACAAGAAGAAGGAGGATAAAATTCTCAGAAGGTAATTAGCCGTCCAGGGAAGTAATTGTTCAGCTGCACTGGGAATCAAATTAAGAGCTGGAGGAAGCCCAGGAGATGGCAACTTCAACTTCTGAGAATCTCCTACTCTAGGGTCTATGTAGAGATGGTTGGCTCCCCAGTTTTGCAAACCCTCTTTGCAAACCCTCTTAATCCTAAAGAAAGAGAAGCACCGGAGAATTACGGAATAACAGAGTTGGAAGGGAACCTCGGAGGTCTTCTAGTCCAACCCCCTGCTCGCACAGGAGAACCTGTACCGTTTCAGACCAATGGTTGTCCAATCTCTTCTTAAACACCTCCAGTGATGGATCACCCACAACTTCAGAAGGCAAAGCTATTCCTCTAATTAATTGTTCTCGCTGTCAGGAAATTTCTCCTTAGTTTTAAGTTGCTTCTCTCCTGGGTTAGTTTCCGTCCGTTGCTTCTTGTCCTGCCTTCAGGCGCTTTGGAGATGACAGGACAGGCCAAGAATGGGGCAAAATTCACTTAACAAACGTTTCACTTAGCAACGGAAATGTTGAGCTCAGTTGCAGCGGTAAGTCAGGGACTACCTGTATAGCTAGCTTGCACTAAATAATTTGTCACTGGGGAACTGGGAAGCGAATCTACTGACCCCAGAAATGGGAAAGACAAGAGCCTGTTCAGAGTTATAGAAAACACCCAGCGTGGATGCTTCTCTAGATCCTTACGTTTTGCAACTAGGCAGCAGATCCCAAGAGATCCCATTTCCCAGCAAACTTTATTATTAGTGGCAGGACTAGAAAGTGTTTTCAGGCTTTTGAGTTTCCTTCTAGAGATTTTTCACGGCCTTAAAGCGCCCCCCAGTTTCAGCAGCTCCGGGACCGTGGCCGGCAGCCCGTAATTTTAGATATTTGTCGATGCTTGGAAGACCGAGAGAAGGGCAATCCGTCTGCAAAAGGTCTCTGCAGGAGCAGAGAAGATCCTCTGGATCTTAAAGCCTATCTGGTAAGGTGGAAATCAGGAGAGCGAAGAGATTTTAAAGCGCAGAAGTCACTGGATGACCTTGGGCCAGCATTTCCTTCCCAGTCCAGCAGAGAGATTCCTTGTCGCAGGGGGAAAAAAAAATAAAAAAAGGAGGCAGGAATATTTTGGGCACCACCTGGAATTCTCCAAAATAGAAGTCAAATCAAATAAAGAACTTCCTTTTGATGGGCATTGGGAAATCTCAACAAGGAGGAAACCTTGAATCCGTTATCTCCAAGGTTCCGTTCTGCAATTAGAAAGACCACCTCCGTTGGCTGCGGGCAGCTCATTGGCTATTAGCCCTGTCAAATCAAAGGAACAAGCCGTCAAACTTTCAACAGCATCAAGACCGCTGGCCAGCTGACAGCCAGAGGGAAATGTCATCGCTAGGAAAAAAAAAAAAAGAGAGCTGATCTCCAAATTATAGGAAATTAAGAATGATTTCCATCTCTGTCTCCTTCGTATCCTGGAAAATTGCAGGATCAAGCAAAGTGACGAGTTCCAGATTTTATCTACTGTGGATGTTCTTTTTCCAACTGTTTCTGAAATTTAAGAAGAGCATCCTGGAGAGAGAATTTAGAATAGAATAGAATAGAATAGAATAGAATAGAATAGAATAGAATAGAATAGAATAGAAGGGACCTTGGAGGTCTTCTAGTCCAGCCACCTGCTCAAGCAGGAGAATCTATACCACTTCAGACAAATGGCTGTCCAGTTTCTTATTAAAAACTTCCAGTGTTGGAGCATTCACAACTTCTGGAGGCAGGTTGTTCTAC
>NW_015408122.1:0-2251 GCF_001527695.2 Protobothrops mucrosquamatus
GCCGTTTCATTCAGCTAAAGTTCTCTTGTACAGCTCCCCAGCATTATTCTCCCCTTTGCATGTTGTCAGGCGCACAAAATTTGGTCATAAATAAACACATTGGTTGGAACAAGAATTTTTTTTATTATTGTTTACAGGTAGTGCTCATTTAGCTATCACAATTGGAAATGGTAACTCAGTCATTAACAAAGCAGTCACTGAGAGGTGGCAAAATTACACAGAAGAGCTATACAAGAATGAGCTTAGCATCCCTGATAACCACGATGGGGTGGTCACTGACCTCGAGCCAGACATCCTAGAACAGGGCTTTTCAACCAGTGGTACGGGTACCACCTGTGGTACATTGGCACCTGGCAGGTGGTACGCAACCATCCTAGAAAAGTAGCGGGGGAGGGGAATGAGCTGAACCGGTGGCAGAACTGCACAAGCCTGAGCGAGAGATGGCTGGAGCTGCAGGGCTGTCGGGGCTCAGTGGAAGCACCAGGATCAGCGACAGGCTCCAGCTGGAGCTTCTGAGCCCAGAAGAAGCACCGATCAGCTGGAATGTTGCAGCATCTCCAGGGTCTTGTGATTTACATTCAGATGCTTGGCAACTGATTCATATTTATGATGGTCACAGTGTCCCAGGGTCATGTGAAGTGACCAAAACCTGCTGCAACCACCTAGCAGACGGGGCGAATAAAAACCAAACACCCCCCCACCCCACCCATGCTGCCAATCCTCACCAGAAATGCTCACAACAATGAAAACCTCGGACAGGAGGAAGAGCGCCAGCGGGCAGGCAGGTGTCTTGCTTGGCTGTGGCTTGGGGGCACTTTTTTCAGTGCCATTGTAACTTCGAACAGCCACTAAGCGAACTGTTGTAAGTCGAGGACTACCTGTATCACTTTTTTTCTTTTTTGGGGGGGGGTCAAGTTTTTGACACCTTGCTAGGCGACTGGTGGTACTCGGATACTGCCATATCCTAAAAGTGGTACAATGGGTGAAAAGGTTGAAAAGCCCTGTCCTAGAATGTGAAGTGAAATGGGCCTTAGGAAAGCTGAGCAACAACAAAGCTAGTGGAGGTGACAGTATTCCAGCTGAGCTATTCAAAATCTGAAAATATGCAGTAAAAGTGCTACACTCAATTTGCCAGCAAATTTGGAAAACTCAACAGTGGCCACAGGATTGGAAAAGGTCAGTTTACATTCCAATTCCAAAGGCAATGCCAAAGAATGTTCAAACTATCGCACCATTGCACTCATTTCACATGCAAGTAAAGTTATGCTTAAAATCCTACAAGCTAGACTCCAGCAGTATGTGGATCGAGAACTTCCAGAAGTACAGGCAGGATTTCTAAGGCAGAGGAACTAGAGATCAAATTGCCAACATACGCTGGATCATGGAGAAAGCTAGAGAGTTCCAGAAAAACATCTACTTCTGCTTCATTGACTATGCTAAAGCCTTTGATTGTGTGGATCACAACAAATTGTGGCAAATTCTTAAAAAGATGGGAGTACCAGACCATCTTATTTGTCTCTTGAGAAATCTATATGTGGGTCAAGAAGCAACAGTGAGAACTGGACATGGAACCACTGATTGGTTCAAAATTGGGAAAGGAATCCGGCAAGGCTTATTCTGTCGCCCTGCCTATTTAATTTATATGCAGAGCACATCATGAGAAAGGCTGGGCTAGATGAATCAAAAGTTGGAATTCAGATTGCCAGGAGAAATATCAACAACCTAAGATATGCAGATGATACCACTCTAATGGCAGAAAGTGAAGAGGAACTAAAGAGCCTCTTGATGCGGGTGAAGGAGAATGCAAAAGTTGGCTTGAAACTCAACATTAAGAAAACCAAGATCATGGTTTCCGGCCCTCTCAATTCCTGGCAAATAGATGGGGAAGAAATGGAGGTAGTGACAGATTTTATCTTCTTGGGCTCCAAGATTACCACAGATGGGGACTGCAGCCAAGAAATTAAAAGATGCTCCTGGGGAGGAAAGCTATGGCAAATCTAGACAGCATACTAAAAAGCAGAGATATCAACCTGCTAACAAAAGTACGTATAGTCAGGGCTTTTTTTCAGCCGGAACGCGGCGGAACCGCGTTCCGGCACCTTTTTCCAGGCCGGCCGCACCGGAAATAGCCCCTCCCACACCGGAAATAGCCCCTCCCAAATTTTACTTGCATTCCTGTTCTCTAAAGGGGCGGTCCTAGGGTTTGATGAGGGCGTGGCCAGGTTTGAGTTCCGCCACCTTTTCTCCGAGA
>NW_015408123.1:0-2251 GCF_001527695.2 Protobothrops mucrosquamatus
AATAATAATAATAATAATAATAATAATAATAATAATAATAATAATAATAATAATAATAATAATAATAATAATAATAATAATAATAATAATAATAAAGTTGGAAGGGACCTTGGAGGTCATCTAGTCCAACCCCCTGCTCAGGCAGGAAACCCTATACCATTTCGGACAAATGGCTGTCCAGTCTCTTCCACCCGTTGCTTCTTATCCTGCCTTCAGGCGCTTTGGAAAATAACTTGACTCCCTCTTCTTTGTGGCAGCCCCTGAGATATTGGAACACTGCTATCATGTCCCCCCTCGTCCTTCTCTTCATTAAACTAGACATACCCAATTCCAGCAGCCATTCCTTATATGCTTTAGCCTCCAGTCCCCTAATCATCTTTGTTGCTTTTAACAGCTCTTCTGTTTTTCTAAATGAATGCAGGATGACCCTACACTACTATTCTCCAATCCTACATTGAATTGTAACTACAATTCAAACAGAGTTACCTAGCTATCAACAATCATTCTGTTCTAGAACGTTGTTCTAATATCCCTCTGGTTTCCATTTTTTGAAGAAGAGGAAATAACTATTGAGTGATTATCTAAACTTCTCTAATGAAAGCTTAGAACAAGCTAAATTGTAAATTTTGGGTGTTCCTTGCACTTTCTCATTTTAAATCTAAAGTAGCTATACTTTAGTGACATTCAGGCATCCGACTGAGAATGCATTGACATGATCATGTTATGATAATGGCTGAATTGTCTCATTTTCTCACATCTGAGGATAGGCTAACTATTGCAGACCTTTCTTTGTCAAGACCAATTTAATTTCTTTTTACCACAGAAGACAAAGTGCGTGCTGTAATGGTGCTTGAGAAATAAGCTTTAGTCAAAATCAGATCAAGACCCTGATTGAGACCATAATTTGCACACTGTGTTTTATAAGTAGACTCTTGATTTTTCACTTCTCTCTGAAAAACACTTATAGTGGTTAGTCTCCATTGCTGAACAGTTCTTTATAACGGAGAATTGGAGGAAATTAAAAGAGAGATTAAATAAAACAAATCTATTATAATTTCTGCAATAAATATAAATAAACATGCAATGAGTGTTTCTTCTTCCTCCCATCCTTCTTCAAACGAAGACAGACTGTGCTTATGAAACAAAAACAACTGAATTACTGAATGTACAGAATTAATTTACAGAATAGGTTAATTTATTTTGGAGTGCTTTGCAAATGAAATTTACCACCAGAATAGATATCCCAGTAATCCAATCTCTTTACCAGGGTTTTATATGATATGCTGAAAAATCAAAATGGTTAAGCCAGTTGGGAAAATCTTTTCAGGCTACAACTTACTCTCAAATGTCTGATTCTCCTTCCATATCTTATTCCAGTTCATTATATTCAATTGTCCATGTACGACGAAGGTCACTTTAAATAAGCTTTTGATCTTTGTTTCAGAGGTTCTTCAGACTTCACATGACTTCTTCAGTCATATGTCCTCTCATAGTTCGAAGCAATGTCCATAGGTATTATATACCTACAGACATTAGAAAGCTTTTTAATCACAGCCTCCACTTTTAGGGCAGAGAGGCAAACAATGATAAATATCAAAATAAATTATCCCTTTTTTGCAAGGCAGTAAACAAGCACATTATATTGATTAAATTCAATTCTAATTTCAAAGTTTTCCTACAGAAGAGAAAGAGACAGAGACAGAGAGAGAACAGAGAGAGAGAGAGAGAGAGAGAGCACAGAGAGAATATTTGAGGTTATACAAAGTTGGAGTTATATATTGTATTCTTCTTGGTAGATTTTTATATTTTGCTCTTAGAATTGGCAAAGACTTGATTGCTGCACCATAAGGCAATTGATGCATCCTGTAGACTAGAAGAAGCTTTCCATGTCTCCCATAATGTATTTTCATTGGAAGCAGTAGGTGCTGATTAATGTGAAATATTGAGTAATAAGCTCTTCAGATGGCATTAGATGATGTTACTGTATGTGCCTTTACTGCTTCTGTCTCCTTTTTGCACTTCATTGGTAACTACCTGGGTAGACAACCTTATCAGAATCATTCCTATGTGATGATGATAAAGATGTCTGGAAAGGGCATTTGCGAAAGCTGCCTCTTCCATGAATTTTTCTTCATGCACAGTTCTTCCAACAATAGCATCCATGTTATACCTTTGCTATTTTTGTTCCTCTTTGTTTTCTTATATCTGAACGGGAATAAAAGCCCCATGTTCCCTCTAAGAAAAATTCCCC
>NW_015408124.1:0-2251 GCF_001527695.2 Protobothrops mucrosquamatus
ATGAAGAGTAGATGCATGAAAGAGTGCATTTCCTGATTTCCAAAATACAGTAGAAACTTTGTGGTAATAATTTGCCATCAGCTGGGGCTTTGGTGGCTTTTTGGATAAGGAAAATAGCCCATGTATATCTTCCACAGCTTTAAAAGCTTCCTAAAAACAAAACAAAACTATATGTTAAATTACCACAAGGGAAAAATTTAAGGAATATCACACTGAAATCTAGACCTATTTAATATACATGTGTTTATTGTTACTACTTGGATCTAAGCATATTTGGAAAACCTCCATTACAAATAAATTGTACATCCATTTACTTTTAGTACTGTTTTATCAAATCTGCTTTGCACCTATGGAATTAATTCATTCCCTATCATTGTCTTATCCATTGATAAAGGCAAAACAAATTTCACTCATTATTGGTTAGGAAAGAATCCCCAACCTTAAATTGGGAAATATATTATACGCTCTCACAATATTCAACTGAATAGAGCCACTTTGGTCTAGTGCAGGGGTAGGCAACCTTGGCTCTTTTATGACACACGAACTTCAACTCCCAGAATTCTTGAGGCAGCATGGCTTAGCATGGCAACCTCTCCCTTTCCCCTCAGCATGGCTGGCTCAGGAATTCTGGGAGTTGAAGTCCACGAGTCATAAAAGAGCCAAGCCTACCCCTGGTCTAGTGGTTCAGGTATCAGGCTGAAAACAGGGAGACCATGAGTTCTAGCCCTGCCTCAGCCACGAAAGCCAGTTGGCTGATCTTGGGCCAATCACTCTCTCTCTCTCTCTCTCAGCACAATTCACCTCACAGTGTTGTTGTTTTGGGAAAAATAGGAGGAAGAGGTGTTGGATGTTTGCCACCTTGAGTTATTCGTAAAAATAATAAAGGCAGGATACAAATAAAAAAGAAATGCAAATAGAGTTCAGAATATCTCCAGGCTATCAGGCAGAAGTCCTAGAAGGAAGATGGTTGGAGCATTACAACAGAATTGGGAATGTTTAACTTTTTTAGAGGGAGCTGTAAGTGTAAGCTAAATAGGACAGAAGATATCTCCCCAAGGCATCAAATGATCTTTGGTTTTGAGAGGATAAGAACTGGTCTTAAAAATCCTAATGCTTCTAAACTCTGTCTCTCAACCCTCCAGAGAATTTGCAACAATCTTCTCCTGCCCATTGTCTAGGGTTCTTTTTTCCCCTTACAGAAGTTACTCTGTCTCTACGTTGAAGTTTTCTGAGTAGCTCCTAACTTCTACAATGATTCTGCTTCAGTAACTTGGGAGCTTGCCTACTGCTTTCTTTGTATTTTGGTTTCCATCACTGTGATCTCTTCCCCAGTCATCTTCCGAATCCTCCTTCCCCTTCTGCGTTCTCTGAAATTTGTCTCCATCATCCCTTCTCCTCTCGTTCCTTTCACAGCTTTTTCCCCTTTGCCTTAGAAAGCCATGTCTTCTGGATTTACATTCTGGGCAATTTAAACAACCCTTGTATTGAAAATGGCTCTGCTTCATTTCCAGGATCTACTTTTGGGAGAAGGTGCACATGCTAAATCTGGATATATATCTTAGTAGGGCACCTGAATTTGTCTCAGATCAATCCTAATCATTAAGTAGAACAGGAATGGATTGTAAAGCGATTTCATTAGCTGACTAAAATGTCTGAACGCATAAAATGGAATTTAAAGTTAAATGAAGACAGGAAGTGAAGAAACATTACAATGCTTTGATATTGTATTAAGTATGTACCTGCCACAACTCCATGCTGATAGCACTGTCCAATTGTACAAGCCTAGTTTCCAAATGCATTGACTGACTTTCTGGATTATTGAGGTTGATTGCTGTACTTTGATTGTGATGACGCTGAATTTGACCCAAATGCATTCTTAAATTGTCACAGAGTTTACGAAATTCAGCCTTACGAGTATATTGCAAACAGAACTTGAAAGCTGCAAGATTAAATTATTTCAAATTTATATTTTAGCACTTATGAACATGCTAAAAATATTACTGACATCAATCACCTGGAGAGTTATTTGTTCCACATATTCTCTTAATGAAAAGCCCTCTCTGAGGCCAAGGCCAGTCCAGTCTGGGGGGCGCGGAGTGGTAAGGGAGGAGACTGGGGGGTTAATAGAGGGTGGTGTGATTAGTACGGTCAGTGGGAGGGGCAGATACGGCGGGAGCAGAGGACCATATCGGGTTTTGGGAGCACGCACACGCTGCTTACAAGCTTGTGGATGCTCCGATCCTCAGGGCTC
>NW_015408125.1:0-2251 GCF_001527695.2 Protobothrops mucrosquamatus
TCTATTTTTAATGAGTTGGAATGGAAGCTTTGCTCTACTCTTTGTAACAACCCTGATGGAGCCAATTGAAAAGAAAAAGAAAGATGTGTCATTGGGGAAGGTTGTAGCCAATCATTTCATACTGCGGTCTTAACACTCTTCCAAAACCTAAGGGGCTGCCACAATGAAAGCGGGAGTCAACTAATTCTCCAAAGCACCACAAGGCAAGAGAAAGAAGCAATGGATGGAAACTAATCAAGGAGAGAAGCAACCTGGAACTAAGGAGAAACTTCCTGACAGTGAGAACAATTAACCAGTGGAACAACCTGCCTCCAGAAGCGGTGAATGCTCCAACACTGGAAGTTTTCAAGAAGAGACTGGACAGCCATTTGCCCTGAACGGTATAGGGTCTCCTGCTTCAGCAGGGGGCTGGACCTCCAAGGTCTTTTCCAACTCTGTTATTCTGTTTGGAAATAATAATAATAATAATAATAATAATAATAATAATAATAATAATAATAATAATAATAATAATAATAATAATAATAATAATAATAATAATAATAATAATAATAATAATAATAATAATAATAATAATAAAGTTGGAAGGGACCTTGGAGGTCATCTAGTCCAACCTCCTGCTCAGGTAGGAAACCCTATACCATTTCAGACAAATGGCTGTCCAGTCTCTTCTTAAAAACGTCTAGTGTTGGAGCATTCACCGCTTCTGGAGGCAGGTTGTTCCACTGGTTAATTGTTCTAACTGTCAGGAAGTTTCTCCTTAGTTCTAGGTTGCTTCTCTCCTTGATCAGTTTCCATCCGTTGCTTCTCATCCTGCCTTCAGACGCCTTGGAGAATAGCTTGACTCCCTCTTCTTTGGGGCAGCCCCTGAGATATTGGAACACTGCTATCATGTCCCCCCTCGTCCTTCTCTTCATTAAACTAGACATACCCAATTCCAGCAACCGTTCCTTATATGCTTTAGCCTCCAGTCCCCTGATCATCTTTGTTGCTCTTCTCTGTACTTTTTCTAGAGTCTCAACATCTTTTTTACATCATGGTGACCAAAACTGGATGCTGTTTTCCAAGTGTGGCCTTACCAAGGCATTGTAAAGTGGTAATTAACACTTCACGTGATTGTTTTTTAAGTTGCTCTTATTTGTTGAGGTGCATTCTTTGAGTCCCATGCTACATCAGATCCTGTCTTCAACCTTCATCCTTGGAAATAAACCTATAAAATCACAAAAGAAGCCTGAAGTTGGGCTCTGATCCAACTGGAAAGTTCTCACGTAGTCTACTTTCAGCTAAACTCACGCTTAAGGCAGAAACAATTCTCTTTCACCCAAGGACAGGGGAAGTCATACAAAACAGAACGATCTATGCAAAAAAAAAAAGAAGAAGAAGAATTGGGATGAACAGACCATCTCACCGCATCTTCCCTGTTATAAGTAACCACGTTGGTGCACTCAGCCTACAATAGACAGCAGAAGGGACACACGTGTGACCCTCTGATCAATGATTAACCAGGAGAAAAGCTATTTTGAGAAAGATCAATAATCCCTTGAAAAGCGACACTACTTTTCCTCTGGAAAACTTAAGCAAACATCGAAGTTAAAATTCAGTTTGCTTTTTTTTTTTTCCCCTTCGCTAAGCAAATTGAGATAAACTCTGGGGGAGATAGGAAATAGTGTTAATTTCAACTAAAGTCAGTTCCAACTGATATCATTTCAGATTACACTGTGCAATTGTGGAAGGCAAGGGCCTGGTTTTATCTTAGCGGGTTTTTTTATTTTAAAACCTGCTTTCTGAAAATATGTAGCAGACTACACTGCATTGGGGGTGGGACAGAGAAGGGAATCAGGATAATAAAACCAGTGTTTAAATAGAGGCTTTAAAATGAACAGTGCACATTATTCTGTTTGCTGGAACGGTTGCTGGAATTGGGTATGTCTAGTTTAACGAAGAGAAGGACGAGGGGGGACATGATAGCAGTGTTCCAATATCTCAGGGGCTGCCCCAAAGAAGAGGGAGTCAAGCTATTCTCCAAAGCACCTGAAGGCAGGACAAGAAGCGACGGATGGAAACTAATCAAGGAGAGAAGCAACCTAGAACTAAGGAGAAACTTCCTGACAGTGAGAACAATTAACCAGTGGAACAATCTGCCTCCAGAAGCGGTGAATGCTCCAACACTGGAAGTTTTTAAGAAGAGACTGGACAGCCATTTGTCCGAAATGGTATAGGGTTTCCTGCCTGAGCAGGGGGTTGGACTAGA
>NW_015408126.1:0-2251 GCF_001527695.2 Protobothrops mucrosquamatus
CAATCTTGGCACAAGAGAAGCGAGCACTCCGTAAAGCCAGAGCTGCAAATGCTGAAGCAACAGTGTCCACATTTCTCTGTTCAGTATGTGGCAGAACATTCTGTGCTAACATCGGTCTAATCAGCCATCTACGGACACACCGCTGATGGCCCACAATCCACAAGATGTCAAGGTCTTCATCGAAAATCGATAGACGAACAACAGCCTGGACTGGCCTTGCATAGTTTCTGAGATCAGTCCTGCTGAGTGAGGGATTTTCACCTGCTGACAGGGAGCCTTTCCTCTCTAGATAATCTGAAAAGCCCTTGTTGAAGAGATAAAATAGCGTATCCGTACCAAGACTCAAAAGAAGGAGCTGCTTCTTCTTTACCCTTCATATAAAGTGTTTGATTTTATCTTCCAAAATACGTTCCCCTTGTGGCAGACCGATCAAAACGGTGAAATAATCAAATTTGTTAATTCCCATTTTAAAAAGCATATTTTCAAACCCGCGCAAAGATTGGCAAGCACATTGGATTAAAAAAAAAACAATGTAAAACAGAGTTAGGGGGGTCTTATGATAAACAAAAAGAGACATTTTTTCCTAGGAAGGTAAAAAGAGGGAAATAAAGTGAGCAAATGGATCAGTCTCTAAGGAAAGATTTGGCCCGAAGGCTTTGAATTAAAGTGGTTGGGAGTCTCCTGGCGTTTCTCCACATTTGATTTCAGTGCCCAGGAGAGACACCCCAGATGGGAAGTAGCCAGAATCTGATGTGGAAAAATGTAACAGAATAACAGAATAATACAGCTGGAAGGGACCTTGGAGGTCCTCTAGTCCAGCCCCCTGCCCACGCAGGAGACCCTATACCACTTCAGACAAATGGCTGTCCAGTCTCTTCTTAAAAGCCTCCAGTGATGAAGCAACCACAACTTCTGGAGGCAAACAGTTCCACTGATTAATTTTTCTCACTATTTGACTCCCCCTTCTTTGTGGCAGCCCCTGAGATATTGGAAGGCTGCTATCATGTCCCCCCTGGTCCTTCTCTTCATTAAACTAGACATACCCAATTCCAGCAACCGTTCTTTGTATGTTTTAGCCTCCAGTCCCCTGATCATCTTTGTTGCTCTTCTCTGCACTCTTTCTAGAGTCTCAACATCTTTTTTACATCTTGGCGACCAAAACTGGATGCGGTATTCCAAGTGTGGCCTTACCAAGGCCTTGTAAAGTGCTGTTAAAACTTCACGTGATCCTGATTCTGTCCCTCTATAAGGCAGCCTAGGACTGTTAATGGGAATGAAGTCCAGCGTGGTTGACCATCTAGTTCCCTTCTCTACTTTATGAGAGACAAAGTTGTCTGCTAGGTTCATCAGGAGCTTGCTGGATCTCCCACTAGGTGCAAAACCCATCTCCTAGTTGATGTCAGGTAGTCAAAGTCCTCCACTACTATTTTGCTGTGTTCTCCATGCCTTAACTGATTAACAAAATGTTCATCTATTTCCTCCATTGAGTTGGGTGGTTTATATAGTACACACCAATGGTGATGTTGTTCTATTTTCCCTTTTTTAACCCAAATGCTTTCAAGGAGATATTTGTCTTTGTTCTGTAGCATTTCTGTAGTTATTTCTTATGTATAGTGCAACTCCACCTCCTCTTTTATTAAGTCTGTTTTTTTTCAACACTTTCAATGTTAAGACACTAAAGTTAGTAGCTAGAACAGTAAAGTGGACAATGAGCCGGAACACACAGTTGTAGTTGATTGGTTGGAGAGTGCTGGCTCCTGTATGAGGTTATCTATGCTCTGATTGGCTGCTGTGGGTATAAGGGGGGCGTTTCCCCTCCCCCCCACCCTTTTCTTCTGTGTGCTCCGTCTCCTGATTGGTTTATCTTAGGATGTTCCTGTGCTCCTGATTATCTTGTCCGCTGTGAATATAAATGCTAAATAGATTTATATAACACCACAGGTTTGTGTCATTTGGACAGCTGCTGTGCAATATAAATGTTACACTTATGGATTTAAAACTACAAGTTTGTGCCAGTGTCTCCCACTTCATTTGAACAGCTGCTGCACAATTCCTTGACATTAAATCTCTTAAATTGTGCGTTCCAGTTGTGGGTTTCATCCCACTAGGTTTCAATGATTGCAACAATGACATACCTGCCTTTGGGTTTCAAGTTCTCCCTGGTTTATTCCTCATACTTTGAGCATTGGTGTAGAGGCATCTGAGTTCCTTTTGACTGACCCTGTGTTTGGTTTCCACATCCCCTCTTTTT
>NW_015408127.1:0-2251 GCF_001527695.2 Protobothrops mucrosquamatus
AAACAATGGAACCTTGGAGAAAGGCAATTGAGTACTATTGAAAGACAGTTGAAGAATAGACAGGAAGCAGATAAGGATGAAACAACAGGTCATAATTTTGTTAAACTTTGTAACTGACCAGTAAGCTTCCTTAGATTGTTCCTTGCTGTTTTATCTGCAGTACAAATTCTTTAATCAAAAAATAAAAACCAAGCAAATAAATTTTGAATATTATTTGAATTTTTGAATCATTGGTAACTGAATATTCCAGATGCATCTAAAAGCCTTCTTTCAAAATTTTATAATACTTTTATGGAAGAAACATATAATCTAATCTCAACATGTTCTGGGAAAAAGATTTGCAACTGGTGATAACCAAAATGGGAATAAAGCATTGAAATGGAAAACAGTGCCATTTTATGTCTAAAGTGCAGATGATATTCTTCAATTATTTAATCAGCTGAACTCTCTATAAATTAGCATGCATGAAGAAACAAAACTTCTCTGTAACAATCACAGAGAAAGGGAGATATATTTTCATCTGTGGGGTTCATTCCACTGTGCCATTTTTGTCTTGATTGTTTTTTTCAGATATTGGTAAATTCTTATATTAAATATATTAAACAGTGCATACTTGCACCGTTAGATTAGGAACAATGAGGAAGAGTGCTTTTTTAATCTATACTCTTGGGTGATTTTTTCTTCTTTTTCTGTAATGTTGGGGGGGTTGTGCTTTTTAATCTCATGAATCATTTTGGAATTGAACAGTCTAGAAATTTAACTAAAATAAAATCAAAATTCCTTGGGATCAATAGAGATATTATGTCTAAAGACTTGGCAGTATTTGGTTGTCACCTGGATAAGCTGTGTGTAGATAAACAACGGAAAAATAAAATAACTGTTTTAAAATGTTTAGTAACAGAATAACAGTTAGAAGGAACCTTGGAGATCTTCTAGTCCAACCCCCTGCTCAAGCAGGAAACCCTATACCACTTCAGACAAATCGTTGTCCAATCTTTTCTTAAAAACCTTGGTATATTGTAATCTTGTTCACATCAAGCCAAAGTATTTTTAAATATATGGTCTGACTTTATAATTTATTTAAATTGGGAAGTATGGCTGCCCTCTATCATTAAAAATATATAGATGTGTCTGGGTAGGTTTATATGCATATGCACATGCATGCTTAAGTCTTGGTAGTATTAACAGAGGGATAGAATCAAGGTCACGTGAAGTGTTAATACCACTTTACAATGCTTTGATAAGGCCACACTTGGAATTCTGCATCCAGTTTTGGTCACCATGATGTAAAAAAGATGTTGAGACTCTAGAAAGAGTACAGAGAAGAGCAACAAAGATTATTAGGGGGCTGGAGGCTAAAACATATAAGGAACGGTTGCTCAAATAGGGTATGTCTAGTTTAATGAAGAGAAGGACGAGGGGGGACATGATAGCAGTGTTCCAATATCTCAGGGGTTGCCACAAAGAAGAAGGAGTTGGGCTGTTCTCCAAAGCACCTGAAGGCAGGACAAGAAGCAATGGGTGGAAACTAATCAAAGAGAGAAGCAACCTAGAACTAAGAAGAAATTTCTCTGACAGTTAGAACAATTAATCAGTGGAACAACCTGCCTCCAGAAGTTGTGAATGCTCCAACACTGGAAGTTTTTAAGAAGAGACTGCACAGCCATTTGTCTGAAATGATATAGGGTTTCCTGCCTGAGCAGGGGGTTGGACTAGATGACCTCCAAAGTCCCTTCCATCATCATCATCATCATCATCATCATTATAGTATAGCTAACAAACAAAAGAAACCACTCAGTAAACTGACTCCTGTACTAAAGTGAAACTACAGTCCTATTATTCATGCTTAATTGGCAGAAATAACCACCAAACATGGAATAATGTCCAAATGAATTTGCCCAGGTCCAGGGTCAAACTCTAAAACAAAAATATAAATTCAGTTATAGGGCTTGAAAGACAGAGATTCAAACAACTACAGAACTCAAACGATTTTGAAAAAAATCACATATTAATCTTACTAGAAACATTTCTTCCTATAACGTACAAGTCACACAGAGATCCGGATTATTCCGGATCTCCCCTCCTTCCGCCGTGCCCTCAAGACATGGCTTTTCCATCAAGCGGGATTGGCCTAGGGGGGGATTTTATAGGGATTTTAAAGGGATTTTATAATATTAAACTTAATACAGGTTATTTAATATATATTTTAATTTGGCTTTTAGAGATATCTATTGTATTGTACTGTTTTTAT
>NW_015408128.1:0-2250 GCF_001527695.2 Protobothrops mucrosquamatus
CCTGACCTAAGGAGGATTTTATTTAGGGACGATTTTAAGTATAATTTTAATTGGAACACAGCTTCGAATATTTGGTTTTAATTTGGTTTTAGAGGGGTTTTTATTTTTATTGATATGTATATCTGTTTTAATATGCTGTGCACCGCCCTGAGTCCTGCGGGAGAAGGGCGGTATAGAAATTAAAATAATAATAATAATAGTATTTATTTATCTAACAGATATCCATAACTCCAAATTAGGACAAAGAGGATCCAGCAAAGTACAAGCCCATCTGACATCGATATCTAGAAAGATGCTAGAGCAGATCGTAAAGTGACTCTGGATAGTGAGCAATTAACAAAATGAGGATTAAAAACAATTATAACAAATGCAAAAAATAAAATACAGTCAAGGAACTGTCACAATCCAAAATCACTAAAACAGCCAAGCGATTAGCCTCTTCACACATTCGGGGCACCAAACCAGCTCTTTAGTGCAAGGACCAGCAAGGTCTCAGCCTAATTCTCCTAATCTCCAGATGGAGAATATTCTATACGGCAGGCATTATGACAGAAAAGGTGTGTCTGCTGGGTCCCATCAAATGGCATTTCTTAGGCAAGGGGACACAGAGCATAGCCATCCTGCCAAAGTAGATCAGATGAGTAGAAACAATATTTAGTTATTTTCATTCATCCATAAAACTGCTGTCACTGCATTTCTGTTATTGAATCCTTTTTTGACAAGAGATGTCCACCCCTAACTGAAAGCAAGAATAACCTAGATTAATGTAGGAGAGCTGACTGTATGGTTCACTTCAGTGCTGCAAGTATCATGAGCACAACAGATACTGGCTGTGATTAAAAATGTATGTGTGAAAACATAGTTTTTCAGCTATGTAGGACTAATCAAACAATAACAGTTACTTAATTTCAAATAATATTTTTATTAAAAACACTCAACATTGTTTTCAAAAGCTGAAATAGAGAAAAGGAGAAAGGAGAAAAAAAAGTTCTGACCTTTGGAGTAAGAATTATCTGGAAACCCAAATAACCTATGAGTAATCTCACAATAGTGAGCAAAGATATATGACTGACTCGTAGAAGGGAGGGTTGCCCTGCCCAACATCCTGGAGCTATTGATCACAGTGTCAACACAACAACTTTTACTTTTTCAGTTGTTGAACATGACCTGGGTTTGCTTGATGAGAATTATATATATGTAGGTTTGCGCATGACTCATAGTTCCAGAGAAAGAGGAAAGACCTACCACTAACCTTACTCCAAAAAGCAGTTCTCCTTCCCAGTGTAACAACATTGATCTTTTGATTCCTTCTTACAAAGGTTAGACTTTGCTTATCTAAAATTTTCCCTTCACCCTTTGCCCTTTCATGCCTAGTATTTTTTAAACTGTTTTCTGAAACTGATTGCATGATGGTTCTTTTCTCAGCCCATCAAATCCCCTTCAAACTCCACCTTTTCTGAAAAGAATTGGGTTAACTCGTAGTTACTTTGTCTATTGTTAGCAAAACCTCAAACTGCTCTTCCTACCGATAGCACATATTGCTTTCCTGTTTATTCACACTTCCTCTTTCTTCATTCTTTGCTTGCTTCAGATTAGAGATCTTCCACCACATCAATCTGCTGCCTTATGTATTGTGTAGTAAGTAATTCTAGATTTAATTCTAATAATAATAAAAAAGAAATGAAATGAATATGTGCTGTGTTATATTTTGAAATTTACTTCTGTTGCCCAAGTGCTTAAATGTTTTTATTTGAAAACATTTCCTGTAATAAAAAATATGACTATATATTTACAAATCATCATAATAAATTCAGTAACAGAATCGTGGCCAGCTGTTTTAGCTACTGGGTTGTATGTCTGTGTATATGTGTGTGTATGTGTGTGTGTATGTGTGTGCACAAAGCTATGAAAATATTGTTTTGGAATCAAACCTGAAGCACTGCAAAGTCTCAAAACATGTAGACAAAATATTGTGAGATTGAAATGCTGCCCACACCCAATGATCACTTTGAATGAACACCCCACTCCCTGAATTCTCTATTCTGAGTAAACCAGAAATGGTGCAACCTCAAAGCACGGCATTTTCAATCCATATTGGCTCCTATAGTACCCATTTTGAGATCAGATTTCTGTAATCCTGAACACTGCATTCAATCGCTAGAGCACGGGTCTCCAACCTTTTTGTTTTGGCGGCCCAGTGGGAGGGGGAGGAGGAGGTGCCTTACCCTTGCATGTGCAAATGTGAATGTG
>NW_015408129.1:0-2250 GCF_001527695.2 Protobothrops mucrosquamatus
TTAAGAAGAAACTGGACAGCCATTTGTCCAAAATGGTATAGGGTTTCCTGCCTGAGCAGGGGGTTGGACTAGATGACCTCCAAGATCCCTTCCAACTTTATCATTATTATTATTATTATTATTATTATTATTATTATTATTATTATTATTATTATTATTATTATTATTATTATTATTATTATTATTATTATTATTATTAGCAGCAGCACTGCTGATATTACCTATAATGTTCATTGGGTAATGAAACATCTTCAAACAAGCTCAACCAAGCTCAAAAAGTATGGAGGGTTCCATATAATCCGTGATCTGAATTCAAATGCTCAACTATGCAGCCTTTTCCATTTCAAGGTTAACAAGTCCAGCATTTTTTCCAGTACTGCAAATTCCATGCCTTATTAATAACAAAATACTAGATGTGATAATTTTTTTAAAAAAAAAACACTTCCAAAAAATTGCAGACTCATAGAAACAAATAAATACAAAGTACAAAAAATACTTAAGATGCATCTTTACCCTGCTTCTGGATACTCATTGTGCCTTATTTGATTACAATCTTTCCTGTTTCATCCCTAATACAAGTAGTCCTTGACTTACAACCACAACTAGAATATTGCTGAGTGAGGCAGTTGTTAAGTATGTTGTTTCCAATTTTACAATGATTTTTGTCATGATCATTAAGTGAACCATGTAGTCATTTAGTAAATCCAGCCTCCCCCTTTGACTTTTCTTGTTGGAAGTCCCATAGAAAGATCACCCGTGGCAATCATGTGACCCTGGGACATGGTAACTATCATAAATACATGTCAGTTGCCAAGTGTCCAAATTTTGATCACAGGCAACAGGCGTAAGAGTGAGCAAGGTCATAACTCAGTTTTTCAGTGCTGTCGTAATTTCAAACTGTTGTTAAAAAGAATAGTTGTAAGACAACTGCTACTTGTATGTACATTTAAAAATTTGAAACATAGGAGTTGTAGCCAAGGGTGACCATCTTACGGTAGAATAGACATTTCTGTCAGAATATTTTCTCCTTACCTTTATAACAACCAACACACAAAATCTCTTGATATGAGGGTAGGAGGAGAAAAAATGGAAAACTATTATAGGAGACATACATTCCCATGACACTGAAGGTAGCATTACAGATGTGGATTATGCATGTGCATACATCAGAACAACCTGATCTGCCTCTGAATTTATGGAAGGGGAGGTGTCCCATATTGGCATAATGAAAAACACTAGAATTTTATAAAGCAAGATTTATTGCACAGTACACCAATATATTTTTTTTGCATATGTACTGTACATTCCCATCACGCTTTCTCTTGGGGGTGGGCATCATTATGCAAAACACAGAAAAAGAGTAAGAAACAGCAAGTCAAAAAAAATTAAGGCATGATACTGTTTGGTGTAGTGGTTAAGGTGCTGGCCTAGAACTATGGTGCTGGAGAAGACTCCTGCGAGTCTCCTGGACTGCAAGGAGTCAAACCGGTCAGTCCTAGAGGAGATCAACCCTGACTGCTCTTTAGAAGGCCAGATCCTGAAATTGAAACTCAAGTACTTTGGTCACCTAATGAGAAGGAAGGACTCACTGGAGAAGAGCCTAATGCTGGGAAAGATTGAGGGCAATAGAAGAAGGGGACAACAGAGAATGAGGTGGCTGGATGGAGTCACTGAAGCAGTAGGCGTGAGCTTAAATGGACTCCAGAAGATGGTACAGGACAGGAAGGCCTGGAGGAGCGTTGTCCATGGGGTCACAATGGGTTGGACACGACTTCGCAACTAACAACAACAAATAACTTTGAGTTCCAACCTAGGCATGAAAGCTGGCTGGTTGACTTTGAGCCAGTCACTCTCTCTTAACCCAACCAACCTCACAGGTTTGCTGTTATAGGGAAAATAGGAGGAGGAAGGAGTATTAGATATATTCACTACTTTGAATTGCTAATGAAGTAGTAAAAGCAAGATAAAAAATCTTTTTTTTAAAAAAAGAAAAGATTTCTAGCTAAATCTAGCAGATCACAAAGATAGACAGTATGGTGGGCACAAAGCCCGCTGGATGACCTTGGGTCAGACACTCTTTCTCGGTCCTAGGAAGCAGGCAAGGGCAAGTCACTTCTTGAAAAACCCTGCTAAGAAATCTTCCAGGCAGTCACCCGCAGTCCAGAATTGACTCAGAAGAAATGATAGATGGACAGACAGATGGACAGACAAACAGACAGACATGGATGGTTGTATAGAAAGATGTAGAGA
>NW_015408130.1:0-2250 GCF_001527695.2 Protobothrops mucrosquamatus
TCTCGGAGAAAAGGTGGCGGAACTCAAACCTGGCCACGCCCTCATCAAACCCTAGGACCGCCCCTTTAGAGAACAGGAATGCAAGTAAAATTTGGGAGGGGCTATTTCCGGTGTGGGAGGGGCTATTTCCGGTGCGGCCGGCCCGGAAAAAGGTGCCGGAACGCGGTTCCGCCGCGTTCCAGCTGAAAAAAAGCCCTGGTTATGATTTTCTTAAAGAATATTGCAAGGCTGGACAGCTTCTCTGTTTGTGAGAGCTGCCAGATTCTGATTATTGGCAGTAGCCCAGCAGATACATTTTATGCACAGCAAATATATTTTTTGATGTTTTTAAACCTCCTCCACAAAGTTACCTCTATTTGGCAATTATGTCTTAAAACCCTTCTGAAGTGTGGAAAATAGATATTGTCAGGACACTAAACTGAAATGCTAACTAACTTCTGTCTGTGATGACCCCTCCTTATTACAGTTTGAAAGGGCTGCCCATTTAAAGAAACACTAGTGAAGAGATGGTTCAAAATCATAGCAACACAGGTAAATACATTGTTTTGGCTTATAGATCTCTGCACCCAGAATTAGATCAGAATCTTAATTACCTTTCATCAATTAGTGAAGGCCACAGTGGGACAGGTGGATTCTGATTGGGGAATTCTGGGAGTTATAAATATTTCTGGAGGTTTGCTAGATTGGGCATGGTATTTTGAATGAGATATGGGAACCAGGATAGACCACAATATGAGGCTTTCGAATCTGGCTTGGATTTGGGATCAGGTTTGCAGGGGGGGTGAATTTGTTTTGACTGGAAACATTACTGCAAATTGTTACGGAACAAGACATGAAGGGAAAAAATAAGCAAACCTACTCTGTGTGGCTTAGACTTCCAAATCCCATTCTGGAGGTATCAATGCAAAAACAAAGGTACCACTGTACAGCTGTCCTTGGTGTCTAGGGGGCATTGAAATAATAAACAGAAAGACACTTCCTTGCTCATACAGCGGCGTTGGCTTTTTTTTCTCTGCCCCTCTGTGGTTTGTGCCATCTGGACTCATGCCATTCTCAGACAGAAGAGAGAGCTCCAGGCTGGTGAGAGCTGGGAACAGAGTGCTGAAGACAGAGCCCTTCCCCGGGGAGAAGAAAGGGGTGCTTGCTTTCCTGTCTAAAGATGGATTGCTTCCATGGCAACACTACAATTTAGATTTGGAAAGGCTGCTGGATTTATAATGATCCAGTAGGAGCGGAGGGGGGGAAATAAGAGAAAAAGAAATGCAGAATGTACCAGTAAGGTATATGTTCAGAGAAAAGAGGAGAATATTTAGGAGGATCTTCTCTCAATGATTTGGCAAGAGGGTCTGATGAATAGGAGACTGTTGCTCAGCCTGTCTTTCGGAGAAAGGTGTGAACTCAAACTAACCTTTGGATTTGTTGAAACACTCCAAGGTTAAATCCAGCATAAATTGGTGGGTTGTATGCACTAATGCATACTCTTTGCTTTTCTGTGTAATGGCTGCTATAGCTAATGTGGAGCTGGTAAATGACGCAGGCCTTATTTACAGAGATCCAAACCCAGCTAAGTGCTTACTTCTGTACAGGTGATGAGGGTTCAGACTGGAAGAAAGTGAACTAGCTCACTCCAATCGTAGATGAGCACATGGGCTGCCTTGAGTGGGAGTTTAGCCTGAGGAAGGAAGACCTGGTTGCAAAGCAAGGTCAGGATAATAGGAATTTGGGGGAGCTGCTGGAAAAGACAGCTGATGTTAGGATGGGACCAAATTCATAGCACTATTCATGGGACCAAATTTATAACACTATGTGTTATGGCAGGGTTTCCCAAACTGTGACGTGTCTCTCCCTTGGGAAGATGCAGACAGAACCCAGGAAAGGTGCGAGAATCCTTTTAATTAGACTGTTAGAATAAACCCACCTTTCACAAAGTTTCATTGTATTGTATTCATTGTTCATTTGTATTCATTTTGCCATTCAGATTTTTAAGGGAGACATTATGTTTGTTTATGTTTGTTTATGTTTATTTAGATTTGTATACCGCCCTATCTCCTTTACGGGACTCAGGGCGGTGAACAGGCGATAATAAAAATCACAATAAATATCTATTCTAAAATCAAATTAAATAAATAAAGGCCTGCTCTAAAATACCCCATATAAAAACCTATACTAAAACCTAATTAAGACTACGCCAGGCCGGCCGCACGAAATAGATGGGTTTTCAGGGCTCGGCGAAAAAGGCGCAGGTCCGCA
>NW_015408131.1:0-2250 GCF_001527695.2 Protobothrops mucrosquamatus
GAAGAAGAAGAAGAAGAAGAAGAAGAAGAAGAAGAAGAAGAAGAAGAAGAAGAAGAAGAAGAAGAAGAAGAAGAAGAAGAAGAAGAAGAAGAAGAAGAAGAAGAAGAAGAAGAAGAAGAAGAAGAAGAAGAAGAAGAAGAAGAAGAAGAAGAAGAAGAAGAAGAAGAAGAAGAAGAAGAAGAAGAAGAGGAGGAGGAGATTTCAACATTCTTAAAATGATTGCAGCACTTTTTCAGTTAGATAGAAATTGGCCTTTCTCTGCATGTATGATTGTGTGTGAGACAGGGAGAGATGAAATCCATTTCTTGATTCTTCAACCCATAGGTCCTTGTCCAAAAATGGTGCCTTCTTATTAAAAACCATCTCAAACAACACATAAGATTGGAAACTGCCCTTGCCTTGCTGTCCACTACTAATCTCCCTTTCTCCTGAGAGCAAATTTCTCTTCTCCTTCTTCTCCTGAAGCAGGGACCCTTGCGGAGGAAGATGAATAAGAGAATCACTCCAGTCTTAATATTTAGGAAAGGGATGCTGGCTCGAAGTTTTCACTCTCATTTGTTCTTAAATCTGTGATATTTGGAAACACATCACTATTTTACAAGTTCTACAGCAAAAATCACATGTTTTATCAGGATTGTATTGTAATCAGATATATCTTTTAGTGACTTGGAAGAGGACTTTTTTTTTTAACATCCACCTTGCCATGCCTAAGAAGGTCATCATTTGTACAGCATCAGCCTATGGGGGATCTTCTCTTCCTTTACAGTAGTCAATATGGACACAACTACCTCTCTTCTCTGTAATAATGACAACGTTCACCATTCTAGCTAAGGCAGCAGAAAGGTAAGGGCTATTTTTATAAATCAGGAGAAAACAAACTAGGGAGGAAAACAAAATTGCCCTCTCACCCTGATCTTGTGACATTGAGGTGATGTGAGGGTTCTCCAGTTTCTTACGCAGGGAACAGGTGAAAGAGCCATGCAAAAGAGAATCTAGCTCTCACCGGGACCATCTGTCCAAAAATATTAAGGGCATTGCCATACTGTCAGCTTATTTCTTCCTCAAGTCACGGAAATGCAGAAATGAACCAACTCACTTAGATGCTGGCTTGATCAGCAAATCTCTCAATGTGCCTCACCTACTTAAGTGAATGCATCACGGTAACATATTGAGTGTCAGAACAGCAATGCGAACAGACATCCCCAACTTAATCCAAGTGCATTTCGTCCTGAGTTTCCTTACAAAGCTTAGATAGTTGATGTGATGATTGGGTAAACATACCTTTAGGGTATAAGAAAAAAATGGGATGGCCCAATTTTGGAATGAGTCCCATCCCCCTGATCATGATATCGTGAAGGTGACAAGTGCTACTTGCCTAGAAGCATTGTGAAGGTGAAGGCAGATATTTAATTTTAGGAGAATCAAGAATGGTTTGAGAAGAGGGCTGTGCTGTTAACATTGCCCATACCACTTTTTCTCTTTTTGCTTTTAGTCAGACATTAGGAGTCTGAAACAATATATCCCTCTGCCCAGTCTGCCTTCTAGGTGAAAGTAACAGATAAACATACTGTCTTCATTCCCAGTAAATGTAACTCTTGGATAAGTTTCCAATATTCAATTAGATTAGATAAATTTTCAAAGAATTTAATGGACTGCCCATTTACACACAAGCCCAAGGCAAAGTGCTGCTAGCACTTTTAATGTTTTAAATGATTGGGGATCCAAGAAGTACTTCTTGATCTGCCCATCTGTATACAGTAGGTACCTGTGCATTACAATAATCAGATGAATATCATCACTCCCCCTGCCAAAAAAAATATTATTAAAACATTTTACCTATACAATAAGAAATCAATTCAAAGAAAAAAATATAGTAAAGTAAATGTGAAAAAGAAAAGAAAAGAAAAGGAAAAGGGACAAAGGAAAAAGGAAATAGAAAAGAAAAAGAATAGAACAGAACAGAAAACATAAAAGCTACCTCTATTCTTTTTAGGTCAAATGTCCATAGAAGCTGCACACTGGTTTTGAGTGTGATAGTACAGTAATCCCTCGGCTTTCAAGCTGCTTATCCCATGACCGATCACAAGGAACTAAATTCCTGTGGTCTCTTTGAAAGAAACAGCTATCCAGAGCACAACTGGCTCATCTCCTAATCTCCTCTTCTCCAGAAGAGTCGAACCTACCACCTGGCCACCAATCTTTACTGTGGTGCTGTCCCCGCTCACAGAGACATTCACAGGGATGTCTAAG
>NW_015408132.1:0-2250 GCF_001527695.2 Protobothrops mucrosquamatus
CTGCAACATTAATTTCATGGGATTACAGTATTATAGCCCATTTGAGAGGGAAATAATCAGCAACACAGAGGGGGAAAATACCTTAATGTTTTCAAAGCCGAAAAGTAAACGTGTTTATCACGATTCCTCTTTTATTCCCATGCCACTCTGTCATTTACTGCAACAGGTCTTGGTTCAAAATTATAAAACAGCAATCGTCAAGTGTACTCTATTCTATTACACACTTTGTTTATAAGTTATTTTTACTACTTACAAATCTTACACTATGATATATACTGCAGCAAACCTTTATGGTGTTAAGTGTTTCAGCACCTGGACTGCACCTCCTTCTAGGTTTAATCTATGTCCGTGTTGCAATTTATTGCTAACCACTCTTCAAATCCGTCACCAACTTATCTACGCAAATTTTTTTTGCAATTAGTTTGAAATGCTAGGAGCCCCGAGACAGTTGGGAGCTGATGCCTAGCTCGTTCTAGGTCCTTTTGCACAAAAGCAGCAATACAACAATTGCATCAGCTAAACGCAATTTCCCATTTTCCCCAGACTACGGAAGCGCCTGCGGCTTTTGCTTAAACATCACTGGTGGCCTTTGAATGGTCCCCAACACATCAACCAATCAATAAAAGCAACTGAAAACCAGGGTGAAAAGGGAGAGAGAGAGAGAGAGAGAGAGAGAGAGAGAAAGAGAGGAGAAAAGCCAGGGATTCTCCGGCCCAAAGCACGCTTCAGACTTGGGAAAGGAACGCCATCAGCCTCTCCGGCGCTTCTTTCGTCGGCCGGGCTCATATTTTTCCCAATTACACACCAGCGTCTGCCACCGAGACGGCTTTGACCGAAAATCTGTGAAAGGCTACCGCTTGCCTTAGCCAAACAGCCAAGGCAGTTTATTCTCCTCGGTCCCTAACCATAGAGTTGTCCCCCAAAACAGTCCAATTCCCAGCCTGACTTACCGCCGGATCTTGTTTACATTGCCGCCATCTTGGAGCTTCTCCCATAGCCGGTCTTGACGGCACGAGCTCCGCCTCTCCGCCGACCCGCATTGGCCAGCCTTTAGGCGCGGGCGTCTCTATAGCAACCGGTCAATCTTAGTTTCCAGCCGAAAGGCTCCTGTCGAGATTTCCGGCTTCTTCTGGCGGGCGGTTCTCGGGTCCGCGGAAGCGACGCCGCAAAGTTGAAGGGAAACTTCACAGAAGACCAAGAACAGGGGTAGTCAACCTTGGCTCTTTTATGACTCGTGGACTTCAACTCCCAGCTGGCTCAGGAATTCTGGGAGTTGAAGTCCACAAGTCATAAAAGAGCCAAGGTTGACTACCCCTGACCAAGAAGATTGAAAACTTTCTTTGGCTGAGCTGTTTTGAAAATGGTCTCGGTATCCCCCCCCACACACACACACACATCCCCAAAAACTAAATTAAAATAGCATCCTGGGGGTAGCCAAAAATGTAGGCTTTGCCCTGACTAAAGAAATTCGGTAGCTGATTTTTTTTTTATTATGTCCATCACAATTGTTTTGGACTGCTAGCGATTACTTAGATTTTCTCCATGACCAATTGTCCATAACCTGGTTTTCCAGCATTGCACTCATTGCCACTCTATCTGGGTCTATCCACCATCCTCTTCTCTTGTACATTTCTGAGTATTAGAGCCTTTCCAAAGAGCTGGGTCTTTGTATAATGTGTCCAAAGTAGGATAATTTCAGCTTGGTCATTTGTGCCTTGAGTGAGAACTCTGCTTTGATTTGTTTGACTAAGAAGAGACTGGACAGTGTTAGAAGTAAGTCTTCATCCTGGTTCATCCAAGCCGGGAATAAATAAGCAAACATGGCGACTGCTTTGGGAAGAAGGTTACAGTTTATTGCAGAAGACAGAAGCACCAGAGGAGAAGAAAGAGAAGAAAAAGAGCGAGCACATGGGCAGAAGGTCTTTTTATACCCTCTCCCAGCCCTGCTTGGAGTAGTTTCCTGTTCCTGTGGCATGAACTTTGAGGCTATTTCTGAGTGTTTTTCTAGGCCTTGATATCTGTGGTTTAATCCCATTATCATATCCTGCTTTCCAGGTGATGGGGCTAATGACTCTTAAGAGCTTCTTTTGTCTTGAGATCCCTGGCTCCAAACTTCCTGATGGTTCCACATCTGCATATGTATAAGACTAGCTACTGCCCTGGGCAAAGAGATGAGGCCAGGTTTGGTTTCTGCTTTTCAAAAAATGCTTTTAAAAATCCTTTTGGTGAACAATATTTTTCCTGCCTTTT
>NW_015408133.1:0-2250 GCF_001527695.2 Protobothrops mucrosquamatus
CAGCACCATTGAAGAGAAACTTCAAGATTGCAACATCTATTTTTGTCATCCATGTCCTTGGAGTGTATTCAGGGCACTGGCAGGGAACAAACACAGTCAAGCTGGATAGGCATCAGCAATAGGCTTAGAAAGCTTTATGTGAGCATAGCTCAAGGATAAGTGGAGAACACTTCAACTCAGAGCTTCAAAATTAATTTTCGCTTGTTCTCAGGGCATTAAATATGATTTCCTTTCTGCAATTTTGATTGATGATGTGCCATCAAGTTGTTTTCAACTCCTAGTGATCACATAGATTGATTTTCTTCATGATGATCTATCCCTAACTTGGTCTTTTAAATCTCCCAACAGAGCACTAAACACCATTTTAATGGAGTCCATCCAACTTGCTGCTGATTGTCCTCTTCTTCTCTTTGCATCTATCTTTCCATGCATTAAAGCCTTCTCCAGGGAGTTAGGTTTGAAGGGCTGCCACAAAGAAGAGGGGGTCAAATTATTCTCCAAAGCACCAGAGGGCAGGACAAGAAACAATGGATGGAAACTAATCAAGGAGAGAAGCAACCTTAGAACTAAGGAGAAATTTCCTGACAGTGAGGACAATTAACCAGTGGAACAGCTTGTCTCCAGAAATTTTGGGTGCTCCATCACTGGAGGTTTTTAAGAAGAGACTGGACTGTCACTTGTCTGAGATGGTATATGTTGTGTCCTGGGCCTGTTGAGGAAACTCAGCAGGCCCAGAAAGGTTGCAAAAGGTCCCAGGCATTGTAAAAGCTGCCCGGGACCAGACAGAGCGGCGCCAGCCTTGTGCGCATGCGCAAGGCGCGAAGAAGAGGAATTCCTATTGGTTCACTCTGTCCGGGTTTCAAGCCCTATAAAAGGCCTGCGTGCCTTTTGCTTCTTTGCTTGGAGTTGGAGAAGGAGAATAAAGAGTTGTGATGATAACCATGTGTCTTCATCATTCGCACGCGAACCAAGAACTTAACAGTATAGGTTCTCCTGCTTGAGCAAGGGGCTAGACTAGAAAACCTCCTAGGTCCCTTCCAGCTTCTACTCTACTCTACTCTACTCTACTCTATTCTATTCTATTCTATTCTATTCTATTCTAGTCTAGTCTAGTCTAGTCTAGTCTAGTCTAGTCTAGTCTAGTCTAGTCTAGTCTAGTCTAGTCCACACCTCCTCCCGATTAGAGGACATGCATGGTGGATAGGAGACAGGTGCAACGCTGGTTGGCCAGACTACTCATGAGGAGACAACCTCATCCCCTGTGAAGGGCTGCACCGACATCATCTATTTATCCCACCCAGAGGAACTGAGCATCGCTGGGACGTGTCAGCTTCGTAAATGAGGGGAAAGTAGGAATGTTCATCAAAGTTGCAGGTGACAGCAAGCTGGGAGAAATTGCTAGCACTTTGGAAGATAGACTTAAGATTCAAAAGGATCTTGGCAGCCTTGAGCATTGGATTCTATCCAACAAGATGCAGCTCAATGGTGAGAAAAGTGGGGTCCTGCAGTTAGGTGGGAAAAACCAAATGCACAGGTACAGAATAGGTAGTACCCACTGTCAATAGTAGCACCTGTGAGAGGGATATAGGTGTCTTGGTGGATCACCACTTAAGTATGAGCCAGCAGTGTGCTGCAGCTGCCAAAAAAGCCAATGCAATCCTATGCTGTATGAACAAAGCAGTAGCATAAGGATCACGAGAAGTGCTAATACAACTCTATACTGCACTAGTGAGGCCACACTTGGAATACTGCATCCAGTTCTGGGTAACCATGATACAAAAAAAAAAGATGCCGAGGCTCTAGAAAGTGTGCAAAGAGCAACAAGAATAATAAGGGATCTGGAGGCTAAATTGTGTGATGAATGATTAAGGGTATGTCTAGCTCAGGGGTAGGCAACCTTGGCTCTTTTATGACTCGTGGACTTCAACTCCCAGAATTCCTGAGCCAGCCATGCTGAGGGGAAAGGGAGAGGTTTCCAAGCTGAGGTATGCTGGCTCAGGAATTCTGGGAGTTGAAGTCCACGAGTCATAAGACTTGGTTATTCCAGCTTGCAGCTTGCAGGACTGGCCTAGGGTAATTTTTAGGGGGGTTTTAATTATATTTTAAAATTCGACAAATATTTAAATATTCCTTTTAATTAATTTTAAATTTGTATTGTTTTGTATGTATTTTAAATAGATTGTCAGCCGCCCTGAGTCCTACGGGAGAAGGGCGGGATATAAATCCAAAAAATAAATAAATAAATAAATA
>NW_015408134.1:0-2250 GCF_001527695.2 Protobothrops mucrosquamatus
GACAATGCATATTCTCATCACTATAGGGACTATTGATCCCCTTAGATTTGTTTTTGAGAGTCTCAACTCTTCTCCATCCCTTGACTTTCAGCAAAGTGGTTCCAGCTGCGATAAGAGTTAATGACCTTTTGATATGACTCCACATGAATGTTTTTTAAAGTTGAAAAGCAGACTGCTCAAGGAAAGAAGAGAAGCATACTGACTGTGGTTAAAGAGCTAAGGTACTGGTGGCTAACCCAGGTTATTTATTCCCATGTTAAGGCAGAGGTAGGATGAATGAGTAAGGAACATACAGTGAGGGACACCAAAGCCACTTGAATAACTGTTTTATAGGTTGATTAGTAGATAACAATGGTAAGGAGGGGAGGAAATATTTAAACAGATGGAAAGAGAGGAGTTAGAAACCAGGTCAATCTTATTATGGAAGAAAAGCCGTAGTTTCAGAACTAGGAGATACTTGTATAAATTATTATTAATAACAAACCCCACAGGAGAAATTCTTACAATTTCAAAATCTTATTCCAAGTTTCTCTGGCTTCTTAGTCTATTTATAACTTTCCAAAATCTACATTCAAATCAGCTTTTTACATTTATTTCAAAATAAGAATGTAGTCCTTAAACATACATAGAACTTCCTTTATCTTTCTGTAGTAGTTCTTAATATCCAAAAGCTTTTTAACAAGCAATTTCCAAAAGTGCTTAAAGACAGAAGTATGCAAACCCAGTGCCACAGCTTAAGCAAAAGATAAGATAAGATAACCTTTATTGTCATTTTTTTATTGTGGGCACCACCGCACACATCAAAAATGAAAGTGGGCTCTCAAAGTGGGCTTTTCCTTGTCTTCCAGGACTCTGAAACCCATTGGAAACCAGTGACTTGTGGTCTTCTCATGGGCAGTCACTAAATGGAGCATATGTGGGCAATACTGGTCCTTTTCTTGCTCCTTGCTCTCCTCTTGCAACATCTACCATTTCTTCCTCGGAAGGCTGTTATTAAATTTTAAAACATGTAGCACATAATGTTTGAATCCCATTTTGGCTCAGAATGAGGAAACTTTACGAGAAGAAGAGGCTGAGTGTAGAAAAAGAAGGGGAAAAAAAGATAGAGGTTACTAATAAAGGAGAATAAGTTCCCTTTTTGGTTTGTTGATTGTCTCTTTTGCATAGTATGTAAGGTAAAGTTTTCCTTATCAGTTGTGTCTGGCTCTAGGGCACGGTGCTCATCTCTGCTTCTTGGTTGAGGGAGCCACCGTTGTCCGAAGACAGTTTCCATGGTCATGTGGCCAGCATGGCTGTATGCTAAAAGTGCATGGAACACTGTTACCTTCCCACTGAAGTGGTATCAATCTACTGGCATTTGCATGCTTTTGAACTGCTAGGTAGGCAGGAGCTGGGGCAAGTAATGTGAGCTCACCCTGTTGTGTGGAACTCGGGTCTCAAATTCTATTCTTCAACTGACAAGTTCAGCATCTTTAACCACTAAGTCACCGCATAGTATGTAGATGTTGTTTACATCTATGTGTCTATAAATGGCTAATTTGTCAGAATGCCAGGCTTCTAGAAATTCCCTAATAATTTTGGACTTAGTTTGATCTAGGATGGTCACAGTTTCCTAACTATGGTTCGGTTTGTTCATTTCTTGTGAAATTAAAGTGTTTTCATCATCTCTTCTCACTGTTAGTTGGGCATTTGTGGATGTGTTTCTGCTAGTCTTCTGCCTATTTGTCCTCCATAGTGGTTGCTGCAGTCATTACACTGTATGTAGTAGATGACTCTCCTGTTTTTTCTTCTGGGGCTGTTGGGTCTTTGGGTTTGCTTAAGATGTTTTTGAAGAGTTTGAGTTGGCTTGTATGCTACAACCCAATTAAAGATAGAGGTTACAATAGTATGATAAAGAAATGGAGCAGGTGCAGGTGAATTTAGCCAATGTATGTAATAAGTAAATAAAAAAGCTTTAAAACTGTTATTGTATACATGTGAGGCTATCTTGCCATGCCCAAGCCCCACTGCAGAGGACTAATGTAATGCAACAAGTTTAATGAATTAGACAAAATATATTTATTTATTTATTTATTATTTAAATTTATATACCGCCCTATCTCCCTTACGGGACTCAGGGCGGTGAACAGGCAATAATAAAAATCACAATAAATATTGAATAAAAAGCCTGCTCTAAAATACCCCATATAAAACCCCTAGCAAAGCCCAATCAAAACTACGCCAGGCCGGCCGCATGGAATAGATGGGTTT
>NW_015408135.1:0-2250 GCF_001527695.2 Protobothrops mucrosquamatus
TCTGTTTGTTGGCCAGACAAACAGAGTGAGGTATTTCCTTTTTGTGGCTTATTTTAAGCAGAATTTCTAGCAGAATTTAAAATTCTTTTTTTCTTTGGATTTGAAACAGTTAACAGTCACATTTACCTCTCACACACAGACTTTGACAAACATATATACACAAAGACAAGAGAACAGAAGTCTTAGGTTTACACATCCTTGTCATTCCCACCATAAGTTTCAGATAGCTCAAATTAGGGAAGGCACAGATCTTAAACATACCACGTGGTTGCATAGAGGAGAGAGAGAGAGAGAGAGAGAGAGAGAGAGAGAGAGAGAGAGAGAGAGAGAGAGAGAGAATCACTATTTCTTATTTTCCCTTTTAAGTACCTTTATTTAGCCAAATTGGTTTCCCAGCAAAGCCCTAAGCAAAGTCTATTTATTTATTTATTTATTTTTAACATATAATTTCTTTACCTATCTCTTTTTTCATACCTGCCTGAACGGGTAGCTGATTCCCATACCAGGCCTCAAGCAAGCTCTCAACTGGGGAACCTATCTCAGCCCTTGAATTTGAACCTCCCATGCTTCTTACTTCTATAACGGGGGTTTTCCTCTAACACTATCGGGCACTATACACTGGAAGCCTCCTTGGGAGACTTCCTCCTTCCGCCACGGTTTTGTGGGTCCAAAAAGGGGACTCACGGAGCACTCTGGATCCCTCTCAGAGTACGTGGGCTCCTTGAGGGATCCGCCACGTTTTCAGACCAAAAAGGGGTCTGTAGAGACACTTCTGGTTTCCCCTCAGAAGGTACGGGTTACTCTCCCACCGGCCGGCTTCACCGCTACTGTTTTGCGGACCCCTAACATCCGCTGCGGACCTCTGCTTGCTCTCAGAGGTAAGTGGACTGCTCCTAGCCCGGGGCTTAATTTCCTAACTTTGCTTTGCTTTTCTTACAGGGCCTTACCAGCTAGTTGCCCAAATCCAATTCTTTCATTCACTCATTCCATTTCATTTTCACACAGCCTCTCCCTTTTCCCTACAAAAGGTTATGTGCTCTGACCAAACCCCCATGCTTTCCAGGTTCTGCCAATTAAACAGATCCTTTCTGCAGCCAGGAAAGACCAGAAGGAGCAAAATCCAACTGTGATTGGGAAAAAAGGGTCTTCTCACTCACACACACAGACATACACACATTTTCTTTGTTCCCCTGGGCTTTAAACTTAAAATTTAGAGGTACTCACCTTCACCTTCTTTCCAAAGCAGCCCTTGAGCTCAAACTCTCAAAACTCCCTTTACTACCCTGTCTCCACATGGGCAAGGCCTGGGAAACCCATCTACAGACACAAGGGGGTCTGCTGCCGGCAAGATGGGGCTTACCAGTCTCAGTCCATTGGAGAGGTTTAGCTTGGAGTCCCATTGGGGTGCCAAATTGATAGAAGTAAAGTCTTCATCCTGGTTCATCCAAGCCGGGAATAAATAAGCAAACATGGCGACTGCTTTGGGAAGAAGGTTACAATTTATTGCAGAAGCAGAAAGATGGTTCTTCAGGAAAGAGCAGAGGAGAGAAGAAAGAGTGAGCACATGGGTAGTAGGTTTTTATACCCTCTCTAGCCCTGTTTGGAATAGTTTCCTGTTCCTGTGCCTGTGGCATGAACCTTGAGTGTTTCTCTAGGCCTTGATATCTGTGGTTTAATCCTATTATCATATCCTGATTCCCAGGTGATGGGGCTAATGACTCCTAGAGTTTGGGTGGGGCATGCAGATTTTCTCTTTGTCTTCTTGATTGCTCTGGCTTCAACTTTCTGATGGTTTTACATCTGCATCTGTATGGGGCTAGCTCCTGTTTGGGATAGTTGGTTTGGGGGGCAAAGTTGGTTTCTGCTTTTTTAAAAATACTTTTGAGGAAATATATATTTCTGCCCTTTTAATATTTCCTTCTCTGGGGCTCTGACTTCCCACACTCTCTTGCCTCCGTTTGAAATTATTTTTATTTATTTATTTATTAAATTTATATCCCGCCCTTCTCCTTGCGGACTCAGGGCGGCTGACAATCGATTTAAAAAACATGAATAACAATTACAGAATTAAAATTAATTAAGAAGAAATATTTAAATATCGTCTAATTAAAATATGATTAAAACCCCTCTAAAAATTGCCCTAGGCCAGTCCCGCTTGTTGGAATAGCCATGTCTTAAGGGCGCGGCGGAAGGAAGGGAGATCAGGGATCACCCTGATCTCTGGGGGCAGCTCATTCCAGAGGGTGGGAG
>NW_015408136.1:0-2250 GCF_001527695.2 Protobothrops mucrosquamatus
TTAGTTTAATTCAACCAATCATGTTTGTGGGAACTCAAATTTAAAAATACTTTTATCCAGAACCGTCTGGATTTCGTAACATTTTCCTTTGAATCAGTGCCTGTGTGAGTGAGTGTTTAAGTCACACAACTCTTTAAGGTGCATTATGTTCTGTGCCCATATCTGTTAAGTTTTCTCCTTGGGGTAAATGCTACTTGCTAAATGAAAACTCATCCTGGCAAACACATGTAACTGGCATCATTAACTTACCCTTCATTGCTTATATTTGAATTTTTCCCATGACAGTTTTTTAAAAGCAAAAAAAAACTATTCATGCAATTCATAGCATTTACTTCTCTATCATTCTCTTCGCATCTCATATTGTTCAAAAGGCGTAGAGGGAACCTTTCAGTTTTTAAAAGCAACTTTTGGAGACTAAGAGATTGGATTGCAAGGAGAGAGAGATCAGCTGTGTGTCTTGAAAGGGATCCAGGAAATGTAGCTACCCTAAATTTGATTAGAAGCAATTTCTACTGAATCCAAGCCATCACTGGATTTTTCCAATTAACACTATCTATTTCTTCAAATTAAAAGAGTATCGTTTTATTTTCCCATAGAAAGATAGAGATACATATATGGACATCCCAATGTATAATTTCGCCGCTTTGCCAAACTGGAAATGCATTTTCCTTTCGTTGAATTACGACATCTTTTTACCTGTTCGGTAAAGCAGAATAGCTCTGGAGTTGACAGAGTATTGCTGTATTTTGGATCTTGAAATTCTGCAGCTGTTTCTTCATGTATTCCATCTGCCTTGTATTCTTGAAGAGATTTTCTTGAAATGGTGATGATGCTGAACCTGTAGTAAGCTTGGATAGAAAGCAGAGTTAGTAGATGCTAAGGGTGAAGCAGGAAGAAAGAGAGAATAGATAAAACAAAAGTATTTACATTCTGAAAGGTAAACATGGCATATTTATTTATAAGGGTTCTATCGACTGTGCATTGATGCTCTTCTGAATTTTTGCATCTGGCACGAACCAATTTATAATATAGTCCTGATGTGATTAGGTTATCTTATTTTTTTTTTTTTGAGGGGCATTAAAAACAAAATTCTAGAGTGCAGATCCTTTTTTTTTCTTTAAAAGCCAAATATTCAGACATGCTCCTAAGAGCCTCACAAAGGGTGCATTGTAAGGGGCAACTGGTATATATATAATTGCCCATGAAAATTATGACCTTGGTGCTATTGCCCTGATTTGTACTTTGATATTCTGGGCCCATGTTAGAGGAAAATGAGAGATTTATCATTCCAAACGATGGCATCTCAAAATTGTCCTCCATTTCCCCATACTGGTATGTTAAATACCCTTTCCCAGTAGGGCTTCTGGTGGATGACACAGAAAGCAGTAAATTTGTCAGATGTAATGGTGCAGAGATCAGCCATAAGAAGACCTTCTTCCTATATCGCCTTGATAATCTTGAAGCTTCACACTTCTAATCAAATAGATATATATTTAAAAGGAATCTTAGTGGAGATGTTGACGTCTGTGTGTCTCTCTCTCAACTCTTAATAGGTTATATCGCAGATGGATAAAACTGGCTTACAATCTACCTTTGTCAAGAAGAATCTGTCCAAAAATGCCTCCATAACTATTACGTTTAAAAAGGAAAAAAAAAACCTTTCACATACTTGCTTACAACTGCCCATCTTTTGGGAAATGATAAAGAAATATCAAAATCGAGGGGGAAAGTCACACTGTTGTACAATTAATAACCAAAGAATAATTGTACACCTTTCTTCCCAGGGTTTCAATGGCACGTGGTTGGGTGTGATAGATTTCTTAGCATTATCTTCAAATAATTGATGAATCAATACATATATAGATAAATTGAGCAAAAGAAGAGAAATGATGAGGTGAAAAATAAGGAAAGATAGTTTGAGCATATGCTGAGAAGGAGAATTATAACTCAGGGGTATAAATTACTTATACTGTATAGCGAGGTGATATATTATATACAGGCAGAGTCTGATGGCCGAGTTCTATACTGCGTATTTTTAATTCAAAATGAATATGAGCAGGGCTTTTTTTCAGCCGGAACGCGGCGGAACCGCGTTCCGGCACCTTTTTCCGGGCCGGCCGCACCGGAAATAGCCCCTCCCACACCGGAAATAGCCCCTCCCAAATTTTACTTGCATTCCTGTTCTCTAAAGGGGCGGTCCTAGGGTTTGATGAGGGCGTGGCCAGGTTTGAGTTCCGCCACCTTTTCTCC
>NW_015408137.1:0-2249 GCF_001527695.2 Protobothrops mucrosquamatus
ATAAAAATAATCTTCAGTGATTCTTGAATGAAAGGAGAGAGAAAATGAGTAAAAGCAAGAGGGAAGAGGGAAGGAGAAGGAACCTAATCACAGTTGCCAAAAGGGCTACATTTTATCATCCTTCCCTGCTTGCAAAGGTCAGCTATGTAAGATAAATGAATGCCTAATTAGAAACTGAAGATAAACATTTTGGCAGCCCGAAGCAGAAAGTAAGCACACTTCCAAAACATGCAAAGTTTATAATCTTCTACAGAAATTGCATAGGAACTTTAGAACAGCCGAGGTGGCGCAGTGGTTAGTTTGGCAGTTCAATTCTCACCAGCTCAAGGTTGATTCAGCCTTCCATCCTTCTGAGGTCAGTAAAATGAGGACCCAAACTGTTGGGGGAAATATGCTGACCCTGCAAACCGCTTAGAGAGGGTTGTAAAGCACTATGAAATGGTATATAAGTCTAAGTGCTATTGCTATTGCTAGTACCTTTATTCTTCTTTCATATTCTATGGATTCTGTCCAGTGACTGAAAAACTGACTAGACGCCTAATATAATATGATGCCTCTCATTCGACCACATACCTTTTTACATTATTCTAAAAGTAATCTAGGAAAAAACATAATACACTTCATAATCTTTCCCCATTCAATGGCACTAATACATTGGTCTTTGTGTGAGATTATATATCTCATGGCAAATATGTGAAACTCAGTATGACTGAGGCTTATCAGCTTTAGAAAAAAAAGGAGAGGCTAAAATGCAATGGGCTCAATAGCTATCTGTAATGTGAGGGCTAATACTTCATATAGTGGTGTTTTCATAAATAAAGCAAGTTGATCCTTTCTTTTTTATTCTCTATTATGCATAAATTGGACAAGTTAGACTGAGAGTCTAGTCAGGGGTGTCAAACTACTGGCCCGTGGGCCGGTTTCATCATACTGAAGCCGCCCCACCCCATTGCCAGCAACTCGTGATGTTGTGAGTTTGACATGTCTGGTCTAAGTATATGACTTTGTCCTGTGTGTGTGTGTGTGTATTTCATTAACTTACAGATCTGCCTAATGTTTCAATTAAGATTATTTGTTCTCAATCACAGTCAGTAAATTTAACATAGCTTATAACCCCTCAACACCCTTGAAACATAGTCATGATATTTTCCTCAGTCTTCATAGCAATCACCTTACAGGTAAAATGGTAGTAAAAAAATGTTGAGTGTTGTCCAAAAAAACCCCAAACAAACAAACAAAAAACAGATTATATATTCATATGTTGACTTGACATTTCCTAAGAGTAGAATAGTGTTTTTTTTAGAGCCAGATTTAATATCCACTCCTCAGCACACCTGCAGGGCAGGTATGATAAAACCCCAATAGCTGAATGTGTACATGTGGCTATGGGAAAGTTGCAGACATCCCACATATCTTATTGTGCAGCAATTTCTATGTAGACATCAGATCAATGTACGTTCTCCCTCTATTAGAGAGATTTCTAGGGAGATCAGTTAATTTCTACATAAACTATCTTCTCCAGGACACAAATCCAGCCACCATTTGTGCAATAGACAAATTTTGTGCAGTTGCAATGATAATGAAAAAACAGTGAAAAGAACTAAAGACCTCTGTTTTTATCAACTTCTTGCTTAGTTATTTTTAATAATTTTCAGAGGACATATATTTTAGTATATAGTGTATTAGCTTTAATAGTGTAGGTAAACATGTTATTATCATAATGGTGTGTTCAGAGTATATCATATTTGATTTAGTTTATAGTTGCCAATATATAATTGCATCCATTTTTCTCTGTCAATCCTGATTGTAATTGTTGTCTTTTACTCCTTTTTATTTCATGTTGCTGGTCATTAACTAAATTAATTAATTCATTAATAATCACATGTTGTTTTTACAATGATAGCAATGAAACAATTTTAACTTACTAAAACTGCAGAGTACTAGCACATGTTAATATTGACCAAAAGTGCCATCCTGACCAAAAATTAGTTTTAGTACGTTTATTGCCTTTTTCTATTTGTTTGTTCTGGACCCAAAAGACACCAGTTTAGTTTAGCTGTATTCTTGGAGGTCTGCACTTCAAAAGACTGATAATATATAATTTCAGTCTGTAAGTGGCTCTCCATGCAATAGATTTGGCCATTCAATGAAATATAATAGACAGCTATTACAAAGAGCTTTGGAAATTATTTCACCTTTTGAAATTCTGCCCTGGAATTAATGCCCTTGAAAATAGATGATGAAAAGAC
>NW_015408138.1:0-2249 GCF_001527695.2 Protobothrops mucrosquamatus
CAAACCTCATTAGTTTAGGCAGTTCTTGAGGACTTGGGATGGGGATTTTATATTCACAATACCAGGTGAAGACAACTCTTCAGATTGGTTGAGAGTGCAACTTTCCCCTTTGCCATTCTAAGAATTTGAAGAGTTCCAGAACCCATTATTTTAAAAATCATTCTTGACAATGCATTCTTCTCTCTGGGTAGTATAATCATTTACCTATATTCAGTCACTAATGAAACACACCATAACCTTTCTTCCCTTTCCATTTTACACATCTTGATTAAGTGCTGCTGCTTTTATAGTGATCTTCAATAAGCATTTCTAAAGTAGTTTACAAAAATAGCACAATCCTCCTGCTCACAACCCTATGAAGAATGCCATCAAAGGCCACAAGTTGGTTTCTTGTATGGACTGTATAATGCAGCATTTCTTCTTCTCTTAAACCATAAAGCTGACCTTCAAGAAGCAAGCTATAATTCACCCAAAGGATGCATTAAGTAAGAATTTATTTCTCAGAATAAACTACGAGTGGTAACATAGACAGTTTTGAGTTTTATAAAATTATTACTCAGTTTAAAAGTTATCCAAAATAATGAAGGGTAGGAGCCGGTAAGAAAAAGAAAATTGATCGGGGTAGATTCCTCAGTTCTGCATTTTACAGAGAAAGTGCTAGAGGCAAAACAAATTTTACTTTGCACAAAAAGTGCTGGGAGAAAGAACTCTTTGCAACCCTAGTATCAATCTGTAGCTGTATGAAAAATAAATCCAATAATTACCTGCATAGATAACAATTCCTATTGCAACTTCTGTATTCCTTATTATGCAACCGCGAAGAAGAAGGCTTTCATTGTCAAGTCCAATTTGTGTGCAATCAGGCTGTTCCCTGCAAAGAAGAAAGATGTGTGTTGTGTTCTTCATATATTTTTTATTGTTCTCTCAGTGCTAAATAATACACTACTAATATCATGACCATGGGTGATTATGTTTTGAGGCTCACTGATGGCATAAAGTACTGCAGGGGCTCACTACCATGCTGAGGCTTCAAATCAGTGTTAAAAGGCTGAGAATTTACATTACAGAAAAGTCGATTTCTCTGATGTCCTGTGCCCTAGGCTCCTACAGATCATCATGTAATGTTTTGACACAACACATTATTTAATTTCACACAATAGATTCTTTTAATATAAGTGTTCAAAGGTCTCAGAGGCTCTTCCGACTTTTTGTTCTACCAAAGGGTCAGCAGTGGAAATTCAATACATTGGGTATATTTTGCCAGCAGCATTTAAGAAAGTATGTCCTTGCCACTGCAGATAAATCTGTGTACATGGTGAAATGCTTTCAGGCACTTGATTGGAGTCTTCATACTTAATGCTCAAAGGCTATTTTAAAGCAACCATCTGTCTTTTGTCTGGAAAAAAAAAGCCTCAAAATGCTTCATTTTTTTCTATGACTTAACTTTCAAGCTTACTTTTGGAAGATTCTGAATGGAATGTTTATCACGAATTTTCCTTTCTTATGATGGAATCTAAGGTGAGAGAACAATTACCCCTTTCCACAGATGCATGGCAGAAAATTTGACTTTGCTAGCGAACTAATATTCAGGATCGGAGCCAGGGCTTTTTTTTGTCATAGAACGCCCAGAATGGAGTTCCGGCACCTTTTTTGGATGGAACCTTGTAGGGTAGGCAAGGTGGGTTGTATGAGGTTTTAACAGCAAGAAGGAATGCCATTTTGCTATTATTTTTGTTTCCTCCTCACAAAGAAGAGGGGGAATGGTTTAATCATGTCATACAAGTGGGTTGGTCTGATTTCTCTGTAGAGATCCTTTTCCTTTTTCCTTTCCTTTCCTTTCCTTTCTCTCCTTCCCTCCCCTCTCCTCCTCTCATCTCCTCTCACCTCCCCTCAAGTCAATACTTATATATATATATTTAATTTCACATTAGAAATTGGTAGAAAACTGGCCATTGAATTTTAGCAATGTGATCCTACAAATGACACTTTGGGAGAATTTGTGCAAACTACAGGTTTCTTCATCTCTTATGCCAATCCTTCTGCTAACCACTATTATTATTATTATTATTTAAACTTATATGCCGCCCTTCTCCCTATAGGACTCAGGGCGGCTCACAGCATATTAAAACACACAAACGCCATTCCCCATAAAACCAATTAAAAACCAAATATTTGTCGCTGTATAGTTAATTAAGATTCGAATTAAAATTATCCCTATTTAAAATTCTCCCTAGGCCAGACCCGCTTGT
>NW_015408138.1:11166-12222 GCF_001527695.2 Protobothrops mucrosquamatus
GGGGGGGGTGCTGCCCTCCTATAATGAGGTTTGCATAAAACTCTTTGCATGCTGTTGTTGGTAGTGGTTACTATTACACTACACCATAGAATAATACTGATTCACTTTAAAGCCACCAAATCCTTGCAAATTATTTTCAGTTTTGTTGGATATAGGGGTAGATAGCGTAGAGAGCTAAGCCATGGTTTTCATTTTAGAACTATTTGATTTTAGGGTATGTACTTCCTGTTCCATCTGGCTTCTTTAATTTTGCTTCTTATGTTTCCATGAAATTCACAGTGTCTGTCCCAAAGCTAGGAATGTTTAATAGAAAATGAAGTTGGTTATTGCCTATAGAGTAGTTCTGATTTTGGGGTGGGTGGAGCCCTTATATTTTATATCCATAATTTGGTTTTTCCCAACCTGTACTTATGAAGCAGGGTTGGATCTGCCTCTGGTTCAATGCATTTTGCCCAAGTCCAATCAGATCCAAATGAATGACTCCCCTTTTCTTCTTCCCCAAAAGAACTGATCTTTTAAAAAGCACAGATCATATTAGGCTGATTTTCTTTATATTTCTTGCAGTCTTGCTTTGTTAGGACATGTGGCAAAAGATTGCCAATTAGCACTAAACCCTTTCTCTCCTTCTCCCAGGTTGTGACTGAAAAGCACAACTGGTAGGAATTTGTGAAAGCAATTTAAATACAGCCTAATAGTACCAACACTCTGAAGAACTACTGCATGGGTGTTGCTAGCATTCCTTTTTTCTTTATAATGAACAAAATCAATGTTCAAAATGAATGTGATGTCTTCAGGAACAGTTTAATCACATGCTAAGATGGGGAAGAATTTTTTTATAGACATGTACATTCAAACATTCATTGTCTATTGGGAGAACACCCCTTCTCAAAACCTGCATTATACCAAGCACTGGAACCAGAAGGTGTGGTACAGGCAATGACTGAAGAGGCACCTAACTTTTTCAATAATGGAATTGCATGTAAAATAAAGTTTTGGCAAGAAGAAGCAAGAGCCTGTCTCCTTGATAAATATTGTACCTCCATTAATTCATTACCC
>NW_015408139.1:0-2249 GCF_001527695.2 Protobothrops mucrosquamatus
CATCAACCATTGTGAACGGTTAAGTTCGTGCCTGAAAGCCCTGCTTCAGCAAGAAGAGCCTGCCACCCATCAATGCTGCCTGAGTTCCGGTTGTAAGACATCTCACCGATCTCTAAAGAACATTACCGCAAGGCTGGACAAGGGGGGTTGTGGCCGGGAGGGCCTGGGCATTGGCGGCCTCTGAAGAGGTAGCGCTACACTACCTTGTGACAATATTTAGAACTCTATCAGAATATAGTGGAGTTTTCAAGGTTATTTTTTGCTGAAATTGCCAAGAAGGAAGCCAATTAGTAAGTTTCTTATGATGGCCATCTTTGTGGACAAGATGGCTGTTGGAACCTGCATAACTTTTTTGCATGCATTCACCTTGTTGAGAAGCATTTAGCCTGGCAGGGAGGAGGGATCAAATGTGGAGTTAGCTTGAAGTCCCTGCACAACTGTATAGTGACTGACCGTTACTAAGTTCCCAAGAGTAGGCTGCCAAACTGGTGAGATTCCTGAATTGTAGGCAGAGCATAATACAGTAGTTATCTTTAGTAGAATTCTGCAAGTGTGGGTCTGCTTGTTTGCACCTGATACCTGTTTGACAAGGAGGGCAGATTGACAGAGACAGATAAAGGGAAGACTTCTCACCTAGTCAATTGTTTATTAGCAATTGTATTTACTTAAGAGACAAACTCTTGTGTTTAAGGCATAAAGGAGACCTTCTTTTTCTCCCTTCCTCTTTTGTGTTTCCTTCTTTACAGGATGTAGTTGGGGAGAAGTGAGGCTTTTCTGTCCTCTGGCATATTTTTTAATAAATATTAAAATATTATGAATGCTTATTAACATCCATTGATAACTGGGCCAAGCCTATACTTCTGCATCCAAGACAACTATATTATGAACATTTCATTTTACGTTCTGGAAAGTACTTACTCATATCATGTCATTACCTTGCTTATGTTCAGGAGCACATCCTTTAAAAAACTTTCTCTGAATTCGAATCTCTAATAGCTACACACTGAGGAAAATAAGTTTTTATACTAGCACATTATTATGATGGCAATAATGTTCAATCATGATAAGGAACATTTTCTATGCTTTTATTAGCAACCTGTGGATAAAAGATTCTACATTCATTTACCTTTCCCTAAATTTGCTACCCATTTGCCTTATTTTGCTCATCTCTTGTGTTTATCCATCAAACTTCATCAAAGGGAACACTGCTCTTGTCTAAACTAAGAGAAAACTAGACTTCCAGTGACTCAGGAATAGGATACATGTTTCCTCAAGATATAGGTTGATATAAAATGTCTGCAAGTTAGCACTCCTAAGAGTCTGTTAAATATGGCCTAATGTAAAACAGCACCCACATTGTTCCTTATATACTGTATATATTGGACTGTTATTTCCCCTCTTCCAGAGCTGGCATTTTAAAGAATGCTAAGTACATAAAGATTTTTTTTGGGTGGGAGAAGTAAACCCTAGAATACCATTACAGTTCTACTGATAAAACAATTAATATTCTCAGTTATTCTAAGGAACGTATTTTGAAAAAAAGTGATAGATGTAATAGGTTGCATTAGAAGGGCGGTATATAAATTAAATTATTATTATTATTATTATTATTATTATTATTATTTCTTCATATAGTAATCAATTATCTTCCACTTTGATTTTTTTGAAAAAGGCTTGAAATTGTGCCCAAGTGAATCTTCCTAAAAAGCATCTCAAAAGCTGGATAGCTGGAGCTTTTATTGCATCAGCACTTATTGTAGAATAAGACTTTCTCCAGGGGACCAAGATCCTAAGGAATTTTAAACTTTGTGGGACAATATGAAGACTTTAATTTGTGACCAGATAGACAAGGAACTGTTGTATTATTGATTCAGACTGATGTATTTGCCCAGTGCTTTGTTGAAAAATTTCTTAAACAATTTTCTAATATCATCTAATAATGTATCCTTCCTTCCTTCCTTCCTTCCTTCCTTCCTTCCTTCCTTCCTTCCTTCCTTCCTTCCTTCCTTCCTTCCTTCCTTCCTTCCTTCCTTCCTATACATATGTTGCGACTCATTCTTTGATCAAGATTAACTGTACATTAACAGTTTAGAAGAAAAATAACATAAAATTGATTGGTTGTATCATTTGTCCATATGGTTCAGTAGAAAGAAATAATTGTCACAATTCCTGATCTTGGGAGATTTTTCTATCATGTCCCAAAGTGAGTTCCAGCATAATTGTTTTCTCTTGTTATTAGGCCAAGAGAC
>NW_015408140.1:0-2249 GCF_001527695.2 Protobothrops mucrosquamatus
TTGCCTAATAGTCTCGGGCGGAACGGTGAGCGCAAACTTCCATTTCTCCCTTGCTTTCTCCAGCTCCGTCGGATGCAGGAAATGTTACGGCAAATGCAGGAGCAGATGCTACACAGCAAGGGAGAACAATGCGACAGCTTGTGAAGGAGCCTCTTTTTCCAAGAGTCAAGAGGAATTCCCGAAGGAAGAAACCCCCTGGCTGATCTTTGGGTCAGAGGAGCCCACCAGCTTTGGAAAATGGCCAGGTTAGCTCTGGCCGATGAACTGTGCATTTGGAGAAGTGGAATTTTCCTTCCTTCCCCTTCTTCCTCTTTCATACTCACCTCTTTTCCCATTCAGTAAGACCCTGAGCATTTCTCACCTGCCAGCACAGTAGTGCTTTAATAATTCAAGACTCTCCAATAAAACGCAATTTTTGGATCCATGCCGGGCCTGGAATGTTTAGTGCAGTTATTCTCTCCCAATTTCTTACTTACAAGGTATTTATATCTAGAGCAGGGCTTTTCAACCTTTTCACCCATTGTACCACTTTTAGGATATGGCAACATCCGAGTACCACCAGTCGCCTTACAAGGTGTCAAAAACTTGATGACCTCCCCAAAAAAGACAGCCGAGCAAGACACACCTGCCTGCCCACCCGGCGGCGCTCTTCCTCCTGTCCGAGGTTTTCATTGTTGTGAGCATTTCTGTTGAGGATTGGCAGCGGGGGTGGGGTGGGGGGAGTGTTTGGTTTTTATTCCCCCCATCTGCTGGGTGGTTGCAACAGATTTTGGTCACTTCACATGACCCTGGGACACTGTGACCGTCATAAATATGAATCAGTTGCCAAGCATCTGAATGTAAATCACAAGACCCTGGAGAAGCTGCAACATTCCAGCTGATCCTGGTGCTTCTTCTGGGCTCAGCGGAAGCGCCAGGATCAGTGCTGCTTTCCAGCTGATTGGTGCTTCTTCAGGGCTCAGCAGAAGCAACAGGATCAGCGCCGAGCTCCAGTTGGAGCCTGGCGCTGATCCTGGAGCCGACAGCCCTGCAGCTCCAGCCATCTCTGGCTCAGGCTTGTGCGGTGCTGCCACCGGTTCAGCTCATTCCCCTTCCCCCGCTACCACTTTTCTAGGATGGTCGCATACCACCTGCCAGGTGCCAATGTACCACAGGTGGCACCCGTACCACTGGTTGAAAAGCCCTGATCTAAAGTATGATCTGTTAATGATTCGGGATTGAATCTTTGTCCAGCATCAAATACAGGTAGTCCTTGACCCACAACCATAATTGAACCCAAGATATCGGTTGCTAAGAGACATTTATTAAGCGAAGTTTGCCCCAATTTATGACCTTCCTTGCCACAGTTGTTAAGTGAATCACTGCAGTTGTTAAGTTAGTAACACGGTTGTTAAGTGAACCTGGCCTCTCCATTGACTTTGCTTGTCAGGTCGCAAAAGGGGATCATGTGATCCCGGGACACACTGCGACTGTCATCAATATGAATCAGTTGACAAACACCTGAATTTTGACCATGTGACCCTGGGGATGGTGCAATGGTCGTAAGGGTGAAATTCAGTCATAAGTCACTTTTTTTTTTGTGCCACTGTAACTTTGAACGGTCACTAAACGGTTGCAAGTCGAGGACTATCTGTAGCGGCTTTTCAATAGGACCCAGTCATTAATCCAGATCTGATTTGTTCAGGATTTTGATTGGCTGAATTTACACAACTCTCTCAACTGTAATATTGGTCCTTTTGTTATGGAGGACTGTTTTGTGCAATGGCAGGCAAACCCACCAGCTAGGATTAAACCACCATGGCTTAGTTTAACAGGACAACCAAATGATTTTCAACAATATCTACCGATCTTCTACAAGAATGCCGAGATGTTAAAGAGTTGAACAATTGGTAAGAAGCCACAAAAAGATGAACCTAAGGAAAAATAACTCTTTAATTCTTGGCTTAATACTATAAAGGTAGGCCTCAACTTACAACCTTCGTTCAGCAACTGTTTGAAGTTACAACGGCAGTGAGAAAAGTGACTTATGAACAGTCCTTGCACTTGCGACTGTCGCAGTGACTCCACAGTAATGTGATCAAAATTTGGATGCTTGGCACCTATTTATGGTTGCCGTGTCCCATGGCCAAGCTTTCCCAACTGGCTTCTGAGAAGCAAAGTCAATGTGGGAAATCGAATTCACTTAGCAACCGTGTTACTCAACAACTGCAGTAATCCGCGTAAGAAATCATGGCAAAAAAGATAATAAA